>NC_091356.1:4532603-4607603 GCF_038502225.1 Cherax quadricarinatus | reverse complement strand
TTCCCAAACTCATCCACTAACCTTTGCAATTTTTCTTTAGAATCTCCCATAAGCACAGTATCATCAGCAAAAAGTAACTGTGTCAATTCCCATTTTGAATTTGATTCCCCATAATTTATATATATATATATATATATATATATATCCATTAATATAAATATCACAGCAAACTTACCTTATTGACTCTACCAGTAACATGTAACAAGCAGCATTCCTGTCCGGTCTTGCCAACCAAGCTTAAAATGTACGAGCTCTCATCTTCCCCGTGGGACACAACTACCACAAAGCTGCCTTAAAACAAAATTAAGTTTAAGGTTAATAGTTTACACTGGATCTATTACCTATTTATACATACCTGTTTATAGCTATAGAAGCAGAGCTAAACTTTTGCTGTCCTTCTTCAGTATTGATTCTATTGTAAATTTGTTTAAACTTTCAATGGTTGCAGTGCTTACTATATTTTGTAAACCAACCCATTGATCGGCCACTGTGAAGAAATATTTTTTAATGTCCTTTCTCAGTAACTTTTCTTTCTTAGTTTGTAATTACAGTATGGTCTCTTGTTCAGTGCCAAATCTACTCTATATACATACATACTTGTATACGTACATTATAATGCAACTTCCATTACCAAGATAATTTTAGCTCAAAGCAATCCGGTGGCCTGGTAGCTAAAGCTCCCGCTTCACACACGAAGGGCCCGGGTTCGATTCCCGGCAGGTGGAAACATTTCGACACGTTTCCTTACACCTGTTGTCCTGTTCACCTAGCAGCAAATAGGTACCTGGGTGTTAGTCGACCGGTGTGGATCGCATCCTGGGGGACAAGATTGAGGACCCCAATGGAAATAAGTTAGATAGTCCTCGATGACGCACTGACTTTCTTGGGTTATCCTGGGTGGCTAACCCTCCGGGGTTAAAAATCCGAACGAAATCTTATCTTATCTTATTCACTGATCACAGACTGTATTAAGTTATGTTCAACAGCTAACCATTTATAGAATAGTATAGCTGCTTTATAACTACAGTGGTACCTCGAGTTTCAAACAGCTCCCAACTCAATTATGTAAGTGTATTTTTGAAAGTGCTTTTGTAAGTGTATTTTTGGGGGTCTGAAACAGACTAATCTAATTTACACTATTCCTTATGGGAACAAATTCGTTCGGTATCAGCACTCAAACAGCCCTCTGGAACAAATTAAGTTCATAACTCAAGGTACCACCGTACATTTGATATACTGTAGTGCTACAACTTACTTAAAAATACTGAATGAAAATACATATAGGAGAGGCCTGGGAACATAATTAAAGAACAGAGGGAAGGTTGCTTTAGTGGCTGGAATGCCTACAATGTTTGTTTTCAACTCCATTTATAAACTGGAGCTTTTTCAGTGTAAAACTGGACAAATTACTGAATTCTGGGTGCTTAATGGGGTATGTCTGATAGTTCAATGACTAGTTTCATCTATCAATGGATAACATAAAAGGTATACTTGCAAAATTGCCAGAAATTTGGCACTGGAGTTGGCCTAAAAATATTCTCTACCCTTTCAGAAGACAAAGTTTTTTATTTTATTTTTTTTTTGTGTCAACAAACCTGCCATATCCCACCAAGGCAGGGTGACCTAAAAAGAAAAACAAAAGTTTTTCTTTTAAAATTTAGTAATTTATACAGAAGGGGCTAATAAAGTAATTTATATTTTAAAAAAGTCACAACACAGAAGGGACTCTAAATTTGGTGGTGGGTGTTGGCTGTGAAAGCATTAAGTCGTTTTCTTTTGAACATACAATTGTGTAAAACGATTTTTTTGTCATAACTGTATCAAACTTGTAACCAAAATGAGCTTCTCACAAATAAAGATTTTGATTTTGATTGATACGCACCTCTGTGGATACACAGATATAATATAATTTCTCTTCACTTTTTTTCAGGGTTGATTTACACAGATTCATTGTTATGCAATGTACAATTTTTATCAGTATTTTAGTAAGGTTAATATATATTTACTATATGCAATCAGCATAGCTTGCAAAATATAGAAAAGATTATTATTACTGTAGTTGGAATTAAGTTGATGACTACAGGTTTAGTACAGCTGCAAAGGATCTAAGTCACATCTACTGCATCAAGAGGGGGCAAGTGTATATATAATGGAGACGGATACTGCACAACTTATCGTCAAACTCAAAGAATTATTTCCACATGATATAATGTTTGCACAGAGATGGGTAACATTTGGTTGTGCATGTAGAAAGCTATGATTATGCAGAGTATTTCTGGCAAGCTTAGCCTAACTTAAAGCTAAAATGGCAATAATTATTATTTTTTATATTTATGGACATTAAAGGCATACAAACAAAGTTAGGCCTTACAAATAGAACAAACAAGCAGATAACTATTTCTTTAAAGTTGAACTATAATTACAAGTAGTGAGAATAATATAGTTTTTACCATATTTGTGGTTGAAACCAAAGTGAGAAATAACATACTTGAAGATGCAAGATGTGTCACTTGCTTCACCTGCAGAACCTCACTGCAGTTGTAGGGATTTGATGTCAGAGCAGTCTGTATATACATTCTATTGATGTCTAACCAATTAGGTTCTTCAGCTTCCAATGGGTATTTGACAGACTGCCCCATTAAGTCATCTGCTGAGATCACCAGAGATTTGAGAGATTCATCAACCTTATTTTATAAAGATTGTGCTATACAGAAAGGATACTGTATACAGGTGGGCCCTGCTTTGCAGTGCTTCACTTTACAGCATTTTGCTAATGCAGTGGTTTTCAATTATACCCATTCTTCATTTATTCAGACTTCCTACAAGGACAAAAATATTTTTAAGTAATATGCATGCTGTATATGCATTTTTTAAGCCTAGCTCTATTGCTCACTTAATATATGATAATGTAAACATGTTATCAGGCTTTTATATGCATATGACAGTAAAAACAGTCTATGCTTCACTTTACAGCGATTTTTGCTTTAAAGCAGTAGTCTGGAACCTAACCTGATGTATTAGCAGGGCCCACCTGGCTGGGTCACCATCTGGAAAACACCCGGGCTGGGACATGTACCAGCAAGTCATTCAAGTCAAGGGCCCACCTGTATACCTGTATGTCATGCATAGTACAGTGGACCCCCGGTTAACGATATTTTTTCACTCCAGAAGTATGTCCAGGTGCCAGTACTGACCGAATTTGTTCCCATAAGAAATATTGTGAAGTAGATTAGTCCATTTCAGACCCCCAAACATACACGTACAAACGCACTAACATAAATACATTTACATAATTGGTCACATTCGGAGGTAATCGTTATGCGGGGGTCCACTGTACTGTACTTGTGCATCAAGGAATGTTACACAGAAAGTATCTATATAGTTGCAGAAGCTGAATAGCACAAAATGATGTACCTGTACTACATATCCAGTGATAAAAAAAAAAAGAGAAAATAATCACACTGAGAACTGGCAAAATAGGAGTTACACAAGAATGTACTAAATGATAAATCAAAATTCAGGTACGTATAACAATATCATTATCATTATTATTATTCTTATCATCATTAACATAATAATTCAGAGCCTGGGGAATGGGAGGCAATCAGATTTGATCCAAGGAATGGGAATGCTTATTAAAAAAAAAAAAAAAAAAAAAAAAAAAAGAGAGAATTCCACATTAATAAATATTTTATTGAATATTAAATCATATGTATAACACACACAGACAATAATAAAATTATACAAATAAAGTAATGTAATAATGTACACTCCCTTCTGCACATGCAAATAAGAACCCCAATGGAAAGATGTCCCAATGTCTGACTTTACTGGGTCATCCTACATTCAATTCTACGTAGTTTACTACGTTATATAAAGACTTACAGTACCTACTTCTTAAAGATATAGCATATCATTATTTTGTATTTTTTGCTATTGTTTACTTTACACTGTATCGTACTTTTATTAATACATACATCAAAGTTTATACGTATTTACTCTTATATACATCACAAAAGTTATTTAACTTAATGCAGTTTTCCGACTGCAATTTTAAAAGCATGTAAGTCCAAAAGTTAATAGTGGGTACTATGAAGGTCATTTTGCACACTATATAATTGTGGATGTACTTTTTCAACTGCATTTACAAAAAATAGAACTATAAGTACATAAAATATCTTTGTAAGAGAACTTACTGTACTTATATCTACCTGATGTTAGCTCCTTTATTCCACACACACAGGAAGCAAATTACAGTATTAACACAACTCTAGAATTTTACACTTGAACCCACCATCTGCCAGGGTATCACTGCTGGAACCTTGACTGAGCGAGGGAAACACATTGTGCCTGGCATAGTGCTCATGGATCAACTCTGCTAGCAGACGCGGTGGTAAGCACTGGCACCTCTCTCGACATATTCTGGGGAAGGTAAAACTGTATGTGCGATTAAAGAAATTATTGCTGCTTAATAATTCGTCAAAATTCACTTCGCATAAATTTGTATGAATTTCTTAAGGATTTCCTAACAAGGACATTGCTGAATGTTGTAAGTGATTTTGGCATGTCTGTATAACACAGACATAGTAATATTCATAGATTCTGGATTGTCTAGGACTTCAAGTAACACTCCTTGAAATTTGCTTATTTTCATTCTAGTCCATCCTCCTGTATTTCGTAATTCAGATTTTTTTTTCCTTTCTGCTCCCATATATTGCACAATATGCTGGAATCCCTTCTTGTAGACATAGCTGTCGTACTGTTAGTTTTACACAGCATTATATCCATGTCTACAGAAATAATATCCAGGGAATTTATATTTTATTATATTGTTTTGTATTGTACAGTAATTTAATAAACTACAGTGTTAGAACTTGACAAATGTTTTTATGTTGTTTTTATGAATTGTAATTTGTATCTGTTTTTAAGTTCCTATTATTGTGTATTAGACCACACTTAAAAATTAAAAAATAAAACTACTGTATGTAGATTTTAAGTATACCAGATAGTCTAAGTTTTACCCAAAATGCTATGCATCCTATGGGCCTCCTGATTATTGTATCTTTTGTAGGTACAGTTATTTTAAAATAAAGGTTTACATATTATTTGCATTTATAATTTACATATGAAGATTATGCAACTCCAAGTTGGTTAAGGTAATAAACCTAACTTAACCTAACCTAACCTAAATTATTCAAGGGCAAATTTTATCACATTCCACAACACAAACTTATCATATCTTATCCTAATATAATCTAACTGATCATAATCTAACTTAACAATATAGATGAATTAGGTTAAGCCATCATAAAATAGTACTTTCTTCTCCTTCTTTTATATATTTCTAGCTCCATCAAGGGAAGGTGCCTTGATGCTGGTATCATGATTTTATGCAATTTGTAATTATTGAAAATATAATATAAATTACTTCTATGTACCATAATTACCTCTATATTAGTTTATTATTTTTTAATAAAGTTAAATCTTTAAACTGTTTGATTATTTAAACCTAAAAAATGACTTACCACCAAGGTATGACTATAATAGTATTACCGAAGTATATTGGAATAATATTTATAATATTGGTTGAACTCTGGAATCAGTTTACTTTTTGCAACATATTTATTTATTTTATTTATTTATTGATTTGCAAATAGTACATTGAGATTATGTATTTACAATAATGGGTTGCAATGCAGAGCCTCTATTATACCTAGGCATTATGGGCCAACTTAATTTATTGACTTACTGACTACTTAACACTAAAGAAATTTATCATAGTTGTACATTAGATCTATTAATTATAAGTGAATCTAATTTATATAAACCAAACCTGGAGTTTACCTGGAGAGAGTTCCGGGGGTCAACGCCCCCGCGGCCCAGTCTGTGACCAGGCCTCCTGGTGGATCAGGGCCTGATCAACAGGCTGTTGCTGCTGGCTGCACGCAAACCAACGTACGAGCCACAGCCTGGCTGATCAGGAACTGACTTTAGGTGCTTGTCCAGTGCCAGCTTGAAGACTGCCAGGGGTCTGTTGGTAATCCCCCTTATGTGTGCTGGGAGGCAGTTGAACAGTCTCGGGCCCCTGACACTTATTGTATTGTCTCTTAACGTGCTAGTGACACCCCTGCTTTTCATTGGGGGAATGGTGCATCGTCTGCCAAGTCTTTTGCTTTCGTAGTGAGTGATTTTCGTGTGCAAGTTCGGTACTAGTCCCTCTAGGATTTTCCAGGTGTATATAATCATGTATCTCTCCCTCCTGCATTCCAGGGAATACAGGTTTAGGAACCTCAAGCGCTTCCAATAATTGAGGTGTTTTATCTCCGTTATGCGCGCCGTGAAAGTTCTCTGTACATTTTCTAGGTCGGCAATTTCACCTGCCTTGAAAGGTGCTGTTAGTGTGCAGCAATATTCCAGCCTAGATAGAACAAGTGACCTGAAGAGTGTCATCATGGGCTTGGCCTCCCTAGTTTTGAAGGTTCTCATTATCCATCCTGTCATTTTTCTAGCAGATGCGATTGATACAATGTTATGGTCCTTGAAGGTGAGATCCTCCGACATGATCACTCCCAGGATTTTCCAGGCGTATATAATCATGTATCTCTCCCTCCTGCGTTCCAGGGAATACAGGTTCAGGAACCTCAAGCGCTCCCAGTAATTGAGGTGTTTTATCTCCGTTATGCGCACCGTGAAGGTTCTCTGTACATTTTCTAGGTCAGCAATTTCACCTGCCTTGAAAGGTGCTGTTAGTGTGCAGCAATATTCCAGCCTAGATAGAACAAGTGACCTGAAGAGTGTCATCATGGGCTTGGCATCCCTAGTTTTGAAGGTTCTCATTATCCATCCTGTCATTTTTCTAGCAGATGCGATTGATACAAAGGATATAGTATTCATATATTTAAAAATGTGTTTTTGTGAAACATCATTCAATTAATATTCCTGTCGACAATGGACAATAAGTTCAAAAGTAAATATTCAAATTATATAACTTATGTCTACCACAGGAGCTGTGACTCAACCCCTGCAACCACATATAGGTGAGTACAGAATAAGAATTTTTTTTTAGCCAATTGTTATTTTCGGAGATATATAAAAAAAAAGTACATTTATTTTGGTTCTGCAGCTCGTTTGAGCTGCAGTCGTGTCATAATGTCCAAGTCTACCGATGGCAGAGTATGGTTAAGTTACATCAGGTTGTTTTATGTTAAATTAATTAGATTTCTTAACGTTACGTTACGTTTTTCTACCATTTTTCCCAATAAAATAATATTCAAACTATAAAACCAACTTAACATTGTACATTTCAAACCATAATTATGGCCGAAATCTGGACAAGAACTGTTGTCTAATTATATTTATTTAGGTACATTATTATTTTTATCGTAATCATAACTAAACGCTAAACCCATAAGGCTCATACAGCGTTGTTATTGAGGTACAGGTACACAAGTATAATTATCATACAGTGTAAATTATCCAGGATAACCCCCCAAAAAAGCCAGTAACACTTCCATTATTAAACTGTTAGATTATTTAAGTCAAATATAAATATTAAACCACCATGGTGTTTATAATAATTTTACTTAATAAAACTTTTGAAGAAAGCTTAAATACAAGTTTGAAAAACACCGGAAATTCCTGGAAAATAAAGTAATACAGTATTTTATTATTATTATTAGTAGTAGTAGTAGTAGTAGTATTAGTATTAGTATTACTATTATTAGCTCTGTAATTGGATTTCCTTTAATTATTAACACCACTTTCTTTGTTGCAAAACCATTTTCTTTGGTACAGGAATTATTGCTAACTTAAATATAAGAATCGCCTGAAAAAGATTATTACATAAATGCCTTAATGATTATTAGCATACAAATCAACATTAGGAAATTTTATGAAAATCAAAACAAAAAACACCAAATGGTTTACTATATTTAAATTATAGGACGAAGGGTAAAAATGTGAAAGTAAAAGTGAAATAAGCTACAAGGACCCAAGTGGAAATAAATCAATTTAACTTTTTGGGATTATCCTAGGTAATCTACATATATGCTCCTCTCAAGGAAGGTTCCTTGATGTTGGTGAGGGGCTCTTGATTTAGGGAATTAGATCTGTGCTCCAGTTCCCCGAATTAAGCCTGAATGCCTTCCACATCCCCCCCCCCCCCAGGCGCTGTATAATCCTCCGGGTTTAGCGCTTCCCCTTGATTATAATAATAATAATAATACATATATGCTGCTATGTATGATAATTTACGTAAATGTATATAGGTATACATGGATATTAATGTAATATTATTGATAAGATAATAAAAGGACGCAAGTGGAAATAAATTAATTTAACTTTTTTGGGTTATCCCAGGTTATCTACATATATATGCTGCCATGTATGATAATTTATGTAAGTATATTTGTCAAGGTGAGTCAAGTTACCTGGTGGCCAGGTGTCTCCAGCAGCGACACACACACGACGCTCTCACCACCTCCCACCACACTAGCTTCTTCAGGATGATCTCCCATATTTCTGGTGGCAGGAGCTGTTCCACTGCCAGAGGGCTTTCAGTTTTCACCGCTGAGTAGTCAGACATTACGGTTAATATGGTGGGAGTGCAGCATGATGGTGTGGAGGTGGTAACAAGGAGTATTTTAGAGCTGAGAAGAGTAGACGACGGGAGGCCAGGCTAGGCTGCCACACTACTCTCATGGCGCCTTATTCAAATATTAATAATAATTTACATTTACTAGCATTATTAGTATCAATGGTATTTGATTAGAAGTGAGAAATGTTTCACGGTGGTATTTTTTTATTGTACAGGATATGACGGTGATTTTATAAGATTCTGAAATTCAGTTGAAACTGATGGCGCCTTATTCAAGAGTTTATATTTATAGATCAAATCATCAGAGGATATATACATGCTCAGAGTTTTCTTTTATCCATATTTTAGGGATTAAAGTGTTCTTGTCTGGTGGTGGAGAGTTTATGTGTAGACTTAATGGTCCCAGTATAGTCTATACAGTAGACATTAAACCCCATTAACCATTAACAAGAACTCATTTAGTATCTATCTGAACCATTAACATGACCTAATTTCAGAAAATCAGTGTGGAAAATTGCATTTATCTGAATGTATCATTATATACATAACAGTAAATGAACATAGATAATTATTATTTATCAGTTAGACAAGTTTACCTGGAGTTTACCTGGAGAGAGTTCCGGGGGTCAACGCCCCCGGGGCCCGGTCTGTGACCAGGCCTCCTGGTGGATCAGAGCCTGATCAACCAGGCTGTTGCTGCTGGCTGCACGCAAACCAACGTACGAGCCACAGCCCGGCTGGTCAGGAACCGACTTTAGGTGCTTGTCCAGTGCCAGCTTGAAGATTGCCAGGGGTCTGTTGGTAATCCCCCTTATGTATGCTGGGAGGCAGTTGAACACTCTCGGGCCCCTGACACTTATTGTATGGTCTCTTAACGTGCTAGTGACACCCCTGCTTTTCATTGGGGGGATGTTGCATCGTCTGCCAAGTCTTTTGCTTTCGTAGTGAGTGATTTTCGTGTGCAAGTTCGGTACTAGTCCCTCTAGGATTTTCCAGGTGTATATAATCATGTATCCCTCCCGCCTGCTTTCCAGGGAATACAGGTTTAGGAACCTCAAGCGCTCCCAGTAATTGAGGTGTTTTATCTCCGTTATGCGCGCCGTGAAGGTTCTCTGTACATTTTCTAGGTCAGCAATTTCACCTGCCTTGAAAGGTGCTGTTAGTGTGCAGCAATATTCCAGCCTAGATAGAACAAGTGACCTGAAGACTGCCATCATGGGCTTGGCCTCCCTAGTGGAAGACACTGTCATGCAGATTCGGGTGTCATCTGCAAAGGAAGACACGGTGCTGTGGCTGACATCCTTGTCTATGTTGGATATGAGGATGAGGAACAAGATGGGAGCGAGTACTGTGCCTTGTGGAACAGAGCTTTTCACCGTAGCTGCCTCGGACTTTACTCTGTTGACGACTACTCTCTGTGTTCTGTTAGTGAGGAAATTATAGATCCATCGACCGACTTTTCCTGTTATTCCTTTAGCACGCATTTTGTGCGCTATTACGCCATGGTCACACTTGTCGAAGGCTTTTGCAAAGTCTGTATATATTACATCTGCATTCTTTTTGTCTTCTAGTGCATTTAGGACCTTGTCGTAGTGATCCAATAGTTGAGACAGACAGGAGCGACCTGTTCTAAACCCATGTTGCCCTGGGTTGTGTAACTGATGGGTTTCTAGATGGGTGGTGATCTTGCTTCTTAGGACCCTTTCAAAGATTTTTTTGATATGGGATGTTAGTGCTATCGGTCTGTAGTTCTTTGCTGTTGCTTTACTGCCCCCTTTGTGGAGTGGGGCTATGTCTGTTGTTTTTAGTAACTGTGGGACGACCCCCGTGTCCATGCTCCCTCTCCATAGGATGGAAAAGGCTCGTGATAGGGGCTTCTTGCAGTTCTTGATGAACACAGAGTTCCATGAGTCTGGCCCTGGGGCAGAGTGCATGGGCATGTCATTTATCGCCTGTTCGAAGTCATTTGGCGTCAGGATAACATCGGATAGGCTTGTGTTAATCAAATTTTGTGGCTCTCTCATAAAAAATTCATTTTGATCTTCGACTCTCAGTCTGGTTAGCGGCTTGCTAAAAACTGAGTCATATTGGGACTTGAGTAGCTCACTCATTTCCTTGCTGTCATCTGTGTAGGACCCATCTTGTTTAAGTAGGGGCCCAATACTGGACGTTGTTCTCGATTTTGATTTGGCATAGGAGAAGAAATACTTTGGGTTTCTTTCGATTTCATTTATGGCTTTTAGTTCTTCCCGCGATTCCTGACTCCTAAAGGATTCTTTTAGCTTAAGTTCGATGCTTGCTATTTCTCTGACCAGTGTCTCCCTACGCATTTCAGATATATTGACCTCTTTTAGCCGCTCTGTTATTCTTTTCCGTCGCCTGTAAAGGGAGCGCCTGTCTCTTTCTGTTTTACATCTACTCCTCCTTTTTCTTAGAGGAATAAGCCTTGTGCATACATCGAGTGCCACCGAGTTAATCTGTTCTAGGCATAAGTTGGGGTCTGTGTTGCTTAGTATATCTTCCCAGCTTATATCGGTTAGGACTTGGTTTACTTGGTCCCACTTTATGTTTTTGTTATTGAAGTTGAATTTGGTGAATGCTCCCTCGTGACTAATCTCATTATGTCGGTCTGGGGCTCCGCGCATACATGACTGAACCTCAATTATGTTGTGATCTGAGTATATTGTTTTTGATATGGTGATATTTCTTATCAGATCATCATTGTTAGTGAAGATGAGGTCTAGTGTATTCTCCAGTCTAGTAGGCTCTATTATTTGCTGGTTTAAATTGAATTTTGTGCAGAGATTTAAAAGCTCGCGTGAGTGTGAGTTTTCATCAGAGCTGCCTCCTGGTGTTATTACTGCAACAATATTATTTGCTATATTCCTCCATTTTAGGTGCCTTAAGTTGAAATCCCCCAGGAGCAAGATGTTGGGTGCAGGAGCTGGAAGGTTTTCCAGACAGTGGTCAATTTTTAACAGCTGTTCCTGGAATTGCTGGGATGTTGCATCCGGAGGCTTGTAGACTATCACAATGACTAGGTTTTGGTTCTCGACCTTTACTGCTAAAACTTCCACTACATCATTTGAGGCATTTAGCAGTTCTGTGCAAACAAGTGACTCTGCAATGTACAGGCCAACCCCCCCCCCCCTTTTGCCTGTTCACTCTGTCACATCTGTATAGGTTGTAACCTGGGATCCATATTTCGTTGTCCAAGTGATCCTTTATGTGGGTCTCAGTGAAAGCCGCGAACATTGCCTTTGCCTCTGCAAGCAGTCCACGGATGAAAGGTATTTTGTTGTTTGTTGCTGGCTTTAGACCCTGTATATTTGCAAAGAAGAATGTTATCGGACTGGTGGTATTGTTGGTACTGGGGGGGGATTTTTTTTCCGGCATTAGTATCTGTATCTGTTGGTTTGGAGTGGAGGCCATCGACTGTGGTTCCACTCCAGGAATGACTGGATTTGGTGTACGATTTCTACCATTTCCTGCCAGTTTTTTTTCCTTCCTGGCACTAAAAAACCTCTCCCTCTTGAGTGGCTGTGGCTACCCAGGTTTTCCCATGGCCTGGATGTTTTGTATCTTTTTGTCTCCTTTAGATGGTATGCCTGGCAATTTAAGTTATAGCACAGTCTTTCCTGTACTGAAGAGGTACACAGTTCAGGGTGAAAAAGCTTACAGGAAGGGAGTTTGCATTTTCCTGTTGTCATATGGGCATGACATTTCCTAGGGTGGTCATAGTTGCACGTCCCATCTGTTTTTCCAGATTTCCCATGCCAGCAGATACCGAGTGCATAGTATGTACACAGGCTTGGTTTCCGTTTGCCTTGGGTTTCTGTGACTGTATTCCCTGTTGGTGCATGTTTCCCTGTCTTACTTCTATCCTCCCTAGCACCAACAATGGAGCTCCCACCAGTTGTTTTTGGTAATATATCCTCACTATTGCTAGTGGAGTCCTCTTGTTTGCTATTTCCTGCGGTATTTCTAGTTTGCAATATTGGTTTTATCTTATCTTTGACTACACTTGTTTCCCTACTATGGCTCCTGTCCCCTATGAGGTCATTTATATGTATTCCTTCCTGCGTATAATTCCCGACTACCTCGACAAAATCTCCAGCTTCACCATTACTGTCTCCCAGGACAGCATCTCCAGCTTCCCCATTACTGTCTCCCAGGACAGCATCTCCAGCTTCACCATTACTGTCTCCCAGGACAGCACCTCCAGCTTCACCATTACTGTCTCCCAGGACAGCACCTCCAGCTTCCCCATTACTGTCTCCCAGGACAGCACTATCAGCCCCCCATTTACTGACTACCAGGACGTCATCTCCAGCCTTACAGTTTCTGACTACATGGCCAGTATCAAGGGCAGTACCATTCAGCCCGGACTTTTTATGTTCCCATCTGTTGTAGAAAGCTTCCAGGTTTTCTATGAAAGCAGCTTTGATGTTGACCTCTTTTAATACCCTTGTGATTTTAGTCCACAGATTTATCTCATTTGGGCATACCCAAAAACACTTCCCTGTTTTAATACTGCTTGTAGCTAGTTCTTGGATATCTGCACAAGGGGCGTGACACCAATTTCCACAAAAATGACAATTTATGCATGTGGAAGCCCGTTTGTTTGACTGACCACAGACTACACACAGCTTCATAATGATTTGAATGGTTGATTTACTGCAATTCTACTAGCAACCTGTTACATCAAATGGTTTCACTAATTGTACATGCTCCTTTGGCAATGGTGGAGGACCTGGGTACATACAGGATCTGGCATCCACACGGCGACATATTACACAAGATTTAATCACCCTTTTTACACTTTGCCGTCCTTGTGGAATCCAGAAAGTTTCCCTAACACAATTTAAGGTATCTTGTACCCCACCATGCATTACATTTTTATGGGCATTTAGCACAATTAAATTTGTTAGATGATGAGTTTTGGGCAGTAAGATAGGGTGTTTAGCATAATCACCCAATTCAGCATTTTGTAACCTACCTCTGCACCTAATTACACTGTTCTCTAAATACAGCCCCAAGTTCTCTATTATGGAACCTTTCACAATTTTTCTTTCCATCATCAATTTAATCTCATTTCCATAGATTTCCTCCTGTACCCTCTTTATCCAATATTCAAGAGGATGTGAAAACTTATATGAGATATTCATCTTGTTTAGAAATTTAAACACCAACTTAGTTACATTGATTAGTTTGGGTAAAGAAGAATACCTATTTATATCAATGGCTAAGGGAGGACAAACTATTGGAGCGGTAGTCACAGTAATTTCAACAGAAGCAATATACGCCTTTTGTACAGGCCAATTAGCTTTATTTACCAACCAGCTCGGTCCTTTAAACCATGATACAGCATTTACAAATTTAGCATAAGGTAAACCTCGAGACAAGAAATCAGCTGGATTCTCCTCACCAGGTATATGATTAAATGTTAACACATGCTGACCCAAACTATTATACTTCTCTTGCATCTGGTTAATTTCAGTGACTCTGTTTTGTACGTACACAATTTTACTGTTTCCATTACGAATCCATTGTAAGGATACCTCATTATCAGACCAAATTACAGTGTCGCTAATATTTATCTCCTGCAACTTATTTCTTATATAATTAGCTAATTTGACACCTACATAAATGGCTGTTAATTCCAACTGAGGCAAGGTACGTGATTTAATTGGAGACACTTTAGCCTTAGACATAACCAGAGAAATAACACTATTACATTGAAGGTAAGCAACTGCTCCATATGCCAATTTTGAAGCATAACAAAAAATGTGGAGTACATTTTTCCCATTTGGATTGGCCACCTCACATGGGAACTCCAACATTGGAATTTTCTCATAATCACCAATTAATTTGTCCCACCTGTTAATGAATTCCTCAGGTAGAATTTCATCCCAAGCACATTTAAGTTTCCATGCATTAATAATTTCCCTCTTATAGTAAGGGGTGACACTAAACCTAGTGGATCAAAACATTTGGAAACTTCAGCAAGCAAAACTCTCTTAGTTAATTTATTGGGCATACTGTAATTATTAGGTTTTAACATTAATAAATCTCAGTATCCCAAATTAAACCCAATACATTACTACATTTTGGCATTTCATCTCCAGGGAAATCTTTACTTATTTTATCCTTTAATATGGACGAATTACTATTCCATTCCCTCAGAGGCATATTTGCACTTTGCATTATTTTATTAGCTTCTCCATAAGTCATTAACAGTTCCTCTTCAGTTGACGTCACACCCAGGAAATTGTCCACATAAAATTGTTTGCTCACTACTTTACTCAATGGACTTTCCATACATTTAAGGTGTGCATTTATCGTTGCTTGAAGTAGGAACGGACTGGATGTAGCACCAAATAATACGCTTCTAAAGCGAAAGGTTTTCAGAGGGCTAAGTGGGTCAATAGGATTCTCAGGCCATAAAAAGTGGGTACAATCCCGGTCAGCCTCTTGTAAACCCACTCTTAGGAAAGCTTTACTTATGTCAGCTTCACTCTGAAATTTAATAAGATATCTCCTAATTTTTCCGTCAACGACGGACCTGTCATCAAACAGTCATTTAAACTAGGTACATTTTTGTTACTCCTGGCACTACAATTAAACACAATCCTCAAAGGAGTGGTCTTAGAATCCTTCTTCACTCCGTGATGTGGCAAATAGTGACCATAAATTTTGGCTTGCTCAGGAGGTACCTCTTCTATAAATTTATTAATTAACTGCTCAGCAATTATATCATTATAGGCAGTTAACAATTCTGGTGTCTTACTCAGTTCGCGGAGCTGAGCCTTTAACTGTCCATATGCCATTCGGTAATTAGTGGGTAATTCTGGATGGTTCAGTCTCCACGGAAGTCGTACCCAGTATTGTCCAGATTCAAATTTTACATCTTTCAGGTACTGCTCCTGAGTAAAAGAATCGTCTGGACTTTCTTCATTTACATTTATTCCAATGCTGTCTAATTCCCACAATTTATGCACTGGCTCAACACCATCCTCTATGGAAGAATTATACTGGGGTACGATTTCATGAGTAAGACACACAGTTATGGTATTTGTAGTTTCCTCTAGTCATGAATTATTATTACGAGGAATCCTACCATACATTACATGACCTCTTCAAAAGGGTGACACCACATTTCTTTACCATACCCTTTACAAAGGAGGCATAATAGTCACTACCTATCAAAATATTTATTGGGCCTACAGAATCATCACTTACACCAGAAGGTGCTAAATTTACATTATGTGAAAGTCTTTCTGTAGCTTTACTAAGCCCTACTGTAGATATTTTCTCTGGAAGTCTATCTACAATTACTGCATTAACACGTTTTTTCTCATTGCCCAACCTGACAGTTACATAAACAGTGTCATACAACTGAGCTCTTTTATCTGAGAGAAAACCAGATAATTTTAAAGTTGTGGGATCTCCCATCAGTACTTTCATACCATCAAGACATTTACGTTTAATGAAAGTACGTTGGGATCCCTGGTCTAATAATGCAGTTACATTTTTTGATTTATGCCTTTTATCATCAATTTTTACCTGTAACACAGGTAGGGCTACTTCAGCAAAACCATCATTATTAACATTAGCAGCAATTTTTACATTAGCTACTGTTGTGTCAGGATTGTCAACATTATCATTATTATCAACATTATTATATAGACCCTTACACATGACTATATGGTGTCTTCCTTTGTGACATTGATAACAGTTGTTTAATTTGGCATGACAATCCTTTACATTGTGATTACCTAAACACCTGATACATCTGTCAAGTTCCTCCAATCTTTCAACTTTATCATTCCATGAATTGTATGCATTGCAATTCTTAGAAAAATGAGTACCCTTGCAGAAAAGACAATCTCTCTTTTCTTTGACTGGTTTCTTATTAACTGGGCTACTCTTAGGAGGGTACTTATTCTTCTTACCTTGTGGAGAATCATTATTTCTGATTCTTGCTACTTGATATGCACCTATGTAACTCTTTTTAGGAAATGAATTTTGATTATTACCATTGGGATAATTTTTCCCTTTGTGAAACTTGACAGATACCTCAGAGTTATTATGTGTTGCATCTTTAAAATGAGTTAGTTGGCTGGTCTGCAACTGCATAATTAATTCTTGTAGACCTAGTCTTATTTCCTCCAGACCAAAATAACCCTTGTGATATTTGTTTGAGAGTCATTCAAATGTTTTACAGCTTAATTCATTCTGTACCATGGCACTCAATAACCAGTCTGATTCCTTCAGATTATATTTATTACTTAAAGTTTTGAGAGTGCTCTACAGTTTAACTCTAAACTGCTGTAAACCTTTGTAAGTGTGATAAGGAGATTTTAAATTAACAATGATATTCACTAGATCCAACCTACTTTGTTCTATATTACCATAAGTGACTTTCAACAAGTCAACTGCTTCCTTGTAAGAGCCATCTACATTAAGAAAGGCTTGTATGAGTATGTGAGCATCTCCTCTTACCTGTCCTTTGAGGTAAAATAATTTAGTTACACAGGCCAGGTCACTCCTGTCATGCACAGTTGCTTTAAAAATTGACCAAAATTCCTCCCAGTTTTCACCAGGATTAAATACAGGTAAACATAATTCTGGGAGTTTTGGCAAAGACATCTTACTTGTTGGAGCAGACTGATTAACTGCCTGGTTTACACATTTTAATTTATTCAAGGCCTGACTTTTACAAGAAAGAATCTTTTCCTCTAATTCATAATACTGATTAATCATGATATCTACTTCAGTCTCATCTACACAGTTTACTAACAAATCTCCTTCATATTTGTTGTAATATAATTTGTATGAATCATATATATTACCTAAAGCATCTAAATACAATGTTAAATCATCAGTATTCACAGTTTCTTGATTCATTAATTCCAAATATTTATTATATGCCTTGGTTACATGACCCTTTCTAGCTTGCAATGACGCTTTCTTTGCTCTATATTCCATATGCTTGTCTTCTATGTTAATTTCCTCATTTTCAGCCATGATGCAATGTATTAAATTCAACTTAATAACACTGATTACAACTCACAACACTGACACAACCTACCTCTGAATAAATCCCAGCTACTTGAGCTTAGCAATTACACATGCAAGAAATTATAATATAATTTTAAATGTGCATTAATACGAACCTTTAGCCAAACTTGGCTTATCAAAATTAATATTACACAAATTAATATAATCCTTGCCAGAATTTGGCATAGCAAATTAATATTATACACATTATAATCTTTAGCCACACTTGTCTTATCAATTACACATACACTGATATAAATCTTGGCCAGAATTGTCTTATCAAATTAATATTATACAAATACATTAATGTAAATCCTAGCCACTTTGGCTTTGCAAAATTATTATACACATTAATATAATTTTTAGCCACCCTTGAGCTTAGCTTATCAAAATTAATATTGTAATTATTATAATCCACTACACATTAAGTAAATTTGTGAACTTAACATCCACCTCCTTCTGTCATTTCACATATAATTATTAAGTAATTAACTAATTAATGACTTCACTAATTACATCCGGTTCGAAGGACCAACGGGCAAATTAAATGTGGAAAATTGCATTTATCTGAATGTATCGTTATATACATAACAGTAAATGAACATAGATTATTATTTATCAGTTAGACAAGTAGGAATTTGGGACACCTAGGCCACAAAAAATGTCCCCCTTCGATACCTACCACTGTCATATCCACAAGTTGCTCTGGACCTATTAATTAAATGAAATATACATCACCAGGAATGCTGGTAAATATATAAATTTTGTGGACTGTATATTAAAAATAATAATAGGTTATATATATATACACAATTACATAACAGAAGGAAAATATATCTTAAAAATCACTCACCAATTGACTGGAGATTAATGTGTCATGTACAGGACCCCCACCCCCGCCCCTTTTCCCTACATTTATGAAAAGTTTACTGGCCAGAAATTAAACATAATTTAGACAGCTTATCTGAGGTTCCTGGAGTTGTCCTGTCCTGTCGCCTGATTCTCAAATTATGCAGGAATGCACATCCAACAATTTCGCCTCCTATTTGAGAGGTGTCAGCCCGATTTTAACCTCTAGAGCACGAAAAATTCTTCCCATTATTCACAACGTGTTATTCAATTAAAAAAAAATGGCGACTGTCCTGTCTGCTCAGGCACAGGTCCAGTTTCCCATTTTCGATAACATACTTCTTTTAAAAATACAATATAGGACATCTATTTACCTATAAATTACCGTATTTCCGGAAAATATATACAGTATTTTCCACATAAGGTATCATCTTTATCAATAGAATACATCAACATAAAAGGTTTAAAGATGATTATTCAAGACATTAAGTGGAAATCAGTACCACAGTTAGTTTAATAATATTGTTAAGTTGGGACTTAGAGAGCACAATAACAATGCAAATATTCCGTTAAGTAAAACACACCAGCCCTAAATAAATAACTGAAGTTAACCAATACCATTGGAAGCATTCTTCAGTTATCTCTGGGAATCCAACGATTCCAAGTTTTCTTTGTTACTGTATTGAAAAATTGGCACCTACACTATGAACTTAGATGGTGTCATTCCTGCCATAGATGCAGCAGCAATTAACAAGTGAAGCCATGGTTCGGGTGAGAGGCTCTTGATCCAAGGAAATGAAATTAGCCTCTCTTTCGTTGGATCGAACCTGCATGCCTTCCATTCCCCAGGCCCTATTTGGACCCTTACAGGTTCAGCGCTTCCATGTGAGAAAAAAAAATGAAGTGAAGCCATGCAGATGATGCATACTGAAGCTATTTCACAGAATTGAAGCTGAGGTAAAAATAGATTACATATTTCACACTCAGAGACTCTTCAACTGAGAGTCGTACGTGGTTGATGTGGTTTAAAGCTTATTAACTACCCGAGAGTCACCTATAATTTATGTATCACAAGTTAAGCCCAGAAATAAGGATTAAACACGAATCAGATAGATACATTAAGCGAAATTTTCGTCTCTGTATATAAAATAAAAACTGTATGTTACAGTTATATATATATATATATATATATATATATATATATATATATATATATATATATATATATATATATATATATATATATATATATATATATAAGGTAGCAGGTTGGTAGACAGCAACCACCCAGGGAAGTACTACCGTTCTGCCAGGTGACTGTGAAACAGAAACCTGTAACTGTTTTGCATGATGGTAGGATTGCTGGTGTCTTTTTCTGTCTCATAAACACGCTAGATAACAGGGATATCTTGCTACTCCTACTTACACTCTGGTCACACTTCACAGACAAGCACATGCAAATATATATATACATACATCTAGGTTTTTCTCCTTTTTCTAAATAGCTCTTGTTCTTCTTTATTTCTTCTATTGTCCATGGGGAAGTGGAAAAGAATCTTTCCTCCATAAGCCATGCGTGTCGTATGAGGCGACTAAAATGCCGGGAGCAATGGGCTAGAAACCCCTTCTCCTGTAGACATTTACTAAAAAAGAGAAGAAGAAAAACTTTATAAAACTGGGATGCGTGAATGTGCGTGGATGTAGTGCGGATGACAAGAAACAGATGATTGCTGATGTTATGAATGAAAACAAGTTGGATGTCCTGGCCCTAAGCAAAACAAAGCTGAAGGGGGTAGGGGAGTTTCGGTGGGGGGAAATAAATGGGATTAAATCTGGAGTATCTGAGAGAGTTAGAGCTAAGGAAGGGGTAGCAGTAATGTTGAAGGATCAGTTATGGAAGGAGAAAAGAGAATATGAATGTGTAAATTCAAGAATTATGTGGATTAAAGTAAAGGTTGGATGCGAAAAGTGGGTCATAATAAGCGTGTATGCACCTGCAGAAGAGAGGAATGTAGAGGAGAGAGATTTTGGGAGATATGTGAATGTATAGGAACCTTTGAACCAAGTGAGAGAGTAATTGTGGTAGGGGACCTGAATGTTAAAGTAGGAGAAACTTTTAGAGAGGGTGTGGTAGGTAAGTTTGGGGTGCCAGGTGTAAATGATAATGGGAGCCCTTTGATTGAACTTTGTATAGAAGGGGGTTTAGTTATAGGTAATACATATTTTAAGAAAAAGAGGATAAATAAGTATACAAGATATGATGTAGGGCGAAATGACAGTAGTTTGTTGGATTATGTATTGGTAGATAAAAGACTGTTGAGTAGACTTCAGGATGTACATGTTTATAGAGGGGCCACAGATATATCAGATCACTTTTTAGTTGTAGCTACACTGAGAGTAAAAGGTAGATGGGATACAAGGAGAATAGAAGCATCAGGGAAGAGAGAGGTGAAGGTTTATAAACTAAAAGAGGAGGCAGTTAGGGTAAGATACAAACAACTATTGGAGGATAGATGGGCTAATGAGAGCATAGGCAATGGGGTCAAAGAGGTATGGGGTAGGTTTAAAAATGTAGTGTTAGAGTGTTCAGCAGAAGTTTGTGGTTACAGGAAAGTGGGTGTGGGAGGGAAGAGGAGCATTTGGTGGAATGATGATGTAAAAAGAGTAGTAAGGGAGAAAAAGTTAGTATATGAGAAGTTTTTACAAAGTAGAAGTGATGCAAGGAGGGAAGAATATATGGAGAAAATGAGAGAGGTTAAGAGAGTGGTGAAGCAATGTAAAAAGAGAGCAAATGAGAGAGTGGGTGAGATGTTATCAACAAATTTTGTTGAAAATAAGAAAAAGTTTTGGAGTGAGATTAACAAGTTTAGGAAGCCTAGAGAACAAATGGATTTGTCAGTTAAAAATAGGGGAGGAGATTTATTAAATGGAGAGTTAGATGTATTGTTAAGATGGAAGGAATATTTTGAGGAATTGTTAAATGTTGATGAAGATTGGAAAGCTGTGATTTCGTGTATAGGGCAAGGAGGAATAACATCTTGTAGGAGTGAGGAAGAGCCAGTTGTGAGTGTGGGGGAAGTTCGTGAGGCAGTAGGCAAAATGAAAGGGGGTAAGGCAGCAGGGATTGATGGGATAAAGATAGAAATGTTAAAAGCAGGTGGGGATATAGTTTTGGAGTGGTTGGTGCAATTATTTAATAAACGTATGGAAGAGGGTAAGGTACCCAGGGATTGGCAGAGAGCATGCATAGTTCCTTTGTATAAAGGCAAAGGGGACAAAAGAGAGTGCAAAAATTATAGGGGGATAAGTCTGTTGAGTATACCTGGTAAAGTGTATGGGAGAGTTATTACTGAAAGAATTAAGAGTAAGACAGAGAATAGGATAGCAGATGAACAAGGAGGCTTTAGGAAAGGTAGGGGGTGTATGGACCAGGTGTTTACAGTGAAACATGTAAGTGAACAGTATTTAGATAAGGCTAAAGAGGTTTTTGTGGCATTTATGGATTGGGAAAAGGCGTATGACAGGGTGGATAGGGGGGCAATGTGGCAGATGTTGCAGGTGTATGGTGTAGGAGGTAGGTTACTGAAAGCAGTGAAGAGTTTTTACGAGGATAGTGAGGCTCAAGTTAGAGTATGTAGGAAAGAGGGAGATTATTTCCCAGTAAAAGTAGGCCTTAGACAGGGATGTGTGATGTCACCATGGTTGTTTAATATATTTATAGATGGGGTTGTAAGAGAAGTAAATGCGAGGGTATTGGCAAAAGGCATGGAGTTAAAAGATAAAGAATCACACATAAAGTGGGAGTTGTCACAGTTGCTCTTTGCTGATGACACTGTACTCTTGGGAGATTCTGAAGAGAGGTTGCAGAGGTTGGTGGGTGAATTTGGTAGGGTGTGCAAAAGAAGAAAATTAAAAGTGAATACAGGAAAGAGTAAGGTTATGAGGATAACAAAAAGATTAGGTGATGAAAGATTGGATATCAGATTGGAGGGAGAGAGAATGGAGGAGGTGAATGTATTCAGATATTTGGGAGTGGACGTGTCAGCGGATGGGTCTATGAAAGATGAGGTGAATCATAGAATTGATGAGGGGAAAAGGGTGAGCGGTGCACTTAGGAGTCTGTGGAGACAAAGAACTTTGTCCTTGGAGGCAAAGAGGGGAATGTATGAGAGTATAGTTTTACCAACGCTCTTATATGGGTGTGAAGCATGGGTGATGAATGTTGCAGCGAGGAGAAGGCTGGAGGCAGTGGAGATGTCATGTCTGAGGGCAATGTGTGGTGTGAATATAATGCAGAGAATTCGTAGTTTGGTAGTTAGGAGGAGGTGCGGGATTGCCAAAACTGTTCTCCAGAGGGGTGAGGAAGGGTTGTTGAGGTGGTTCGGACATGTAGAGAAAATGGAGCGAAACAGAATGACTTCAAGAGTGTATCAGTCTGTAGTGGAAGGAAGGCGGGGTAGGGGTCGGCCTAGGAAAGGTTGGAGGGAGGGAGTAAAGGAGGTTTTGTGTGCGAGGGGCTTGGACTTCCAGCGGGCATGCGTGAGCGTGTTTGATAGGAGTGGAGACAAATGGTTTTTAATACTTGACGTGCTGTTGGAGTGTGAGCAAAGTAACATTTATGAAGGGATTCAGGGAAACCGGCAGGCCGGACTTGAGTCCTGGAGATGGGAAGTACAGTGCCTGCACTCTGAAGGAGGGGTGTTAATGTTGCAGTTTAAAAGCTGTAGTGTAAAGCACCCTTCTGGCAAGACAGTGATGGAGTGAATGATGGTGAAAGTTTTTCTTTTTCGGGCCACCCTGCCTTGGTGGGAATCGGCCAGTGTGTTAATAAATAAAATATATACTCACACAGGAGGAACCAGACACATGCACAACACCTGGGCATTTTTTATATGAAGACGTTTCGCCAGCCAGTATCTTTATCAATTCAATACAGAGATTGTATGCGAAAACAGTATAAGATGAGGTTCTCAGTCCCTCAGCCTGGAAGCCGATGTTCAGAACCTTTGTCTTCGTGAATCTTAATCATCGAAAAGGTTCTGAACACCGGCTTCAGGCTGAGGAACTAATAGTCTCATCTTACACTGTCTTTCCATAAATCTCTGCATTGAATTGATAAAGCCAATGGCTGTTGAAACGCCCTCAAAAAAAAAAATCCCCATGTTTTGCATGTCTGATTTCTCATCCTCTCGGTATTGTAGAGAATAATTGTATATACAGTACAAGCATAACTGAGGTATATAGTATAGTCATACAGGAGGTATATACAATATACACATGTAACCTGGCTGTAAGCAGATAAATCCATCGTAGTGATAATTGGTGAATAGTTTTAAAAATATATAAGAATGGATGGGTGTGAGATCGCCTTGAATAGAACTAGGCCGACTGCAGTAGGCCTACAACAGTCGACTAAAGCTTTACCCAGGTATCTGCTGTTAAGTGGACAGGGAGAACACAGCATAAGGAGAGCCACCTATGCCAGGAATGTATGCAGTAACTAGGGGCTCTATCAGTTCAGTACAGAAAACACCAATATATGTAGTGGGTAAGGTCAGGTACTGCACGGACTTAAGAGTGGAATCAGGTGATAACTGTGTTCTTAATAATAATAATGATAATGATAGCAATAATAATCATAATAATAATATTATTATTAATCTATTTCTACAAGTACAAGGTATACAGGCCTAATCGATATTAATGACACACTACTATATAGAAAGTCCATTGTTAGGCAGAGTATTTCGGGCAAATTAGGTCAATTTTGTCCCCAGGATGCTACCCACACCAGTCCACTAACACCCAGGTATCCATTATTACTGATAGGTGAACAGGGACAACCGGTGTAAGGAAACACGCCCAATGTTTCCACTTGTTCCTGGAATCGAACCCGGGCCCTCAGTATGTGAAGTGGAAGCTTTACCCACCAGTCCCACACCCTAATGTAGGTAGGATGTACTGTTTGGAAACTGTTTCATCGCTACCAACACCGTCACTCAAATACAAAATGATCTTGGACACCGCTGTATGACCCTTATGGGTTTAGCGCTTAATTTTGATTGTTGTAATAATAATTATATTCTTGAAAATATTCTTGCCTGACATGTCCTACTTACAGGTAAGCAGAGCACAGCGGTCACCTATCTCCGTCCTCCAACCCATGCACAACCTGACTTAAGATACGATAAGAAAAGATTTTCTTCGTTTTTCTTTTAACCCGGGGGGGGGGGGGTTAGCCACCCAGGATAACCCAAGAAAGTCAGTGCGTCATCGAGGACTGTCTGTCTTATTTTCATTGTGGTCCTCAATCTTGCCCCCCCCCCAGGATGCGACCCGCACCAGTCGACTAACACCCACGTACCTACTTACTAAGTGAACAGGACAAGTATAAGGAAACGTGTCGAATGTTTCTACCCCGCAGGGAATCGAACCCTGACCCCTCAGTGTGTGAAGCGAGAGCTTTGCTAGCCAGGCCACAGGCCCATCCCCACCTTGTTGTACGTACTATGTGTTCTATTCTCTGCATTGAATTGGTAAAAAAGCAGTGGACAAAACATCTCAGTAAATGTCGCATGTCTTGTAGGTTGCATCGAAATAAAATCTGAGACACTACTGCCACTGAGCTACGGTTACTCTTCAAATAATTAATTTAAATACAACGCAGTGCGGCTGCTCGTATCTGTATGACGTATTTACAAGGTTAGAGACAAGAATTGTTTACCTAACACCAGCCTCACGTAGGTACAAAAAAAACACAATTATCTCAGTGTTTACGAACATTTCTGCGTTCCTCTCCAAGTGACCCTGGCGTGATACGCCTCTCTTGTTATTGGTCGACAGCCTGGGTGCCCCCTCTCTGATTGGCTCCTTGTATTACGTTGCCGAGTTGTGATTGGTGGAGGCTGGAGGCGTAGATTATGGTACACATGTTAGTTGCCCACTCTCAGGACAGAGGACAGATGCATCTTATTTTCGTTCAAGGCTGTCTGCTTGTGCTAGACCCACGCGATGCTGTTTTCTATTGAGTTTTACAAAAACTTGTTTATATGTATGTATATTACATAACAATCTGGAGACCACATTGGATTATTATTATTATAATCAAGGGGGAAGCGCTAAACCCGGAGGATTATACAGCGCCTGAGGGGGGGATGTGGAAGGCATTCAGGCTTAATTCGGGGAACTGGAGCAGAGATCCAATTCCCTAAATCAAGAGCCCCTCACCAACATCAAGGAACCTTCCTTGAGGGGGGACCACATTGGAAACAAGATATATTGTTTGACTTTGTTGGGTTATCCTAGGATAAATATGCAGAATATATCACTAGGATGGGTCGGGGCTTAAGTGATAGCACATTTGACTCACATCTGCAAGACCTGGGTTCAATCCCGATGTAAGTGGAATCGTTCAGCATGCTTCCTCATACTAGTGGTCTTTGTTCACCTAGTAGTAAGTACTATGGTATCAGACGATTGCTGTGGGTTGCATCCCGGGAAAAGGATCAAAGGAGACCCATAGAAATAAACCGTAGTGGCTCTGTTGGGTTATTCTGGGCTAGGTTAGATAAGATTCGTCAGGAAACAGGACAAGTGTTCTTTGACGCGGGTCTTAGTCATCTGATGACCCGTAGCTGAAACTTTTGGTCATCTAACCGAGGCCTTCCACTGGCTTACTGGTCCACTCAATCAAAAATTATATCCTGGGCTACTAACCCACCGAGTTAATAATCCGAATAAAATCTTGTTCTGCCATTACGTTCCAGTTATGTGTTAACTGCAACCTAAATAAAACAATATTATTAGTAGCAGTAGTAGTATTAGTATTGTTGTAATGTTAAGTACTTGTATGTAATTTTTAAGTATAGACACACTTAATAATTCGGCTTTATGTTAAACGTCAATATTTTTCGATCTGTTACTTGGACTTTCTATAATGCTTGCATTACTGTCATTATTACCATTAATTGAATAATGATAAATTATAAATGTTTTACCTAGGGAAACAAAGCCAAATATTCCTCTTTATTTTTTGTATAGGTCACTTGCTTCAAGTTACAGACCAGTCATCCTAACCAGTTAAAAATCTAAAGAATTTTGATAACAAGATACATGTGCACCGAGAGGTATATATCTCTGTATAAACACGCTGAGAGCTTAATCTCCAGTTTAAGGATTAAAGTATTCTGAACTGATGATGCTGAGGGACATGAAGATTTGTAGATTTAGATTTCGCCATCTAAGCGTATAATTAATTGTATTCACCTAATTGTACGCACCCAAATGTGGTTGCAGAAGTCTGGGTTCCTGGCCACACCTCTACGCTGGCCACTACTGGTTCACTGTCTCCCGTGTGAGCCCTATCATACTAATTATTAACAAAAAAAGGCACAATACCGTGACTGGAACGATACACAAATAACCCGCACATAAAAGAGAGAAGCTTACGACGACGTTTCGGTCCGACTTGGACCATTTACAAAGTCACACTATGTAAATGGTGTGACTTTGTAAATGGTCCAAGTCGGACCGAAACGTCGTCGTAAGCTTCTCTCTTTTATGTGCGGGTTATTTGTGTATACTTATTATTAAAACTATGTATGGATCCCAACCTACACCTCTTCACAGTCTGGGTCGTTCCTCTTGCTGACCACTCTAAGGTTAAAGAAGTATTTCCTGACAACCCTGTGATTCATGAATCTGAAAATGGTATATAGTACCGACGGGCTGATTAGTAAGACACGTGCAACAGTAAGTTATCTTTATTCCGGAATAAAGATACCTAACTGTTGTACATGTGCCTTACTAATCAACCTGTGATTCATGTGTGTTTTTAAGACTCGCCCAGTTCACCGTGGTTAAACAAGTAACCAATAGAGAACATTAAAAGTTGAACCCATTAAAGACAAATGGTGGTGGTGGAGAGTAATGGCAGAGGTTATCAAGTGACGTACTTACGAGGCCTGACAAGTGGCTTATTGACACTAGAGTACAAGGAAGGATCCAAGGTCACCATGTAACACTGTGGGTTCCTGGTACATTGTTCTGCTGCGCACTGCTGCCTTGTAGGCAACTCCTTCACACCAGATTCTTCAAGGGGGAGTGTGCTTTGATGATGGTGAAGGGCTCTTGATTACCCTTTATGGACATCCTGATGCTGAAGGGCTGTAGACTCTAAAGGGATACCTTGATGCTGATGAAGGGCTATTAATGACCCTTCAGGGGTACCTTAATGCTGATGAAAGGCTATTAATGGCCCTTCAGGGGTACCTTGATGCTGATGAAAGGCTTCTGATTACCTTCCATGATGGTACCTTGATGATGCGAAGGTCTTTTGATTATCTTTCAGAAGGGTTCCTTGATCCTGGTGAATGACTTTTATTACCCTTCAGGAGGGTACCTTGATACTGGTGAAGGGTTCTTAATGACCCTTCAAGAGTTTACCTTGACGCTGGTGAAGAGCTCTTGATCAAAGGGACTGGAATTACCTTTTTATTCATCAGATCAAACCCAGTTAGCTCTCATTTACCAGGAGCTGTTACAGCCCTACATGTTTAGCGCTTACCTACACTACAACTACAACTACTACAACTACTACTACTACTACTACTACTACTAATAATAATAATAATAATAATAATAATAATAATAATAATAATAATAATAATAATTAATAATGATAATGTATTAACTATTTTTTTTGTTTCTTGTATATTTACACATAAATTATTTTTGTTTTAGTGAATAATAATGACTAGCACAATGGTGACACCACTGGGCTCAGAACCACAAGGTCCCGGGTTCAAACTGCGGGCGGGCGAAACAGTGTGCACGTTTTCCCTTCCGTCTGTGCTGCCTCTGTCCACCAAGCAATAAAATTAGGTACCCGTGTGCTAGGCTGAGGAGCATTATGACTCACAATGCCCAGTGAAAGGGTTCCGTACTCACCTCTATGTGGTTGCAGGGGTTGAGTACTAGCTCCTGGCCCCGCCTCTGAACTTCCCGCTTGCCAGGTTCACTGCTAGACTCGTGGGCAGTATCATACCTGCTGTTAAAACTGTATATGGAACCTGTCTCCGCTACTTCCGTGTATTTTATATAATAATGAGTATACACCCTATTTTATGAATTAAAGTATTCCTAACTGATGGTTGTAATGGTTACATGTGTAACCATTACGCCATAGTGTAGTCGATAGGCTTTAAACCCATTGACCAACCAACCATCTAATAAGGTAAGGTAAATAAGACAAGAAACGTAGTGATCTGATTATTATTAATAATAATAATAATAATAATAATAATAATAATAATAATAATAATAATAATAATAATAATAATAATAATAATAATATTATTATTATTATTATTATTATTATTATTATTATTATTATTATTATTATTATTATTATTATTGTTATAAAATAAAATTTATTTTCCAATGAGACATTTTCTTCTTATACAAGAGGAAAACACTGTTATATAATTATTTATTAAATCTTATAAAAGGAATAGGTAGAAAAAATAATTGGAATGTATGAAGAGTGGCTCCTTGAGGGTGTGAAGAGCGGCTAAGATGCTGATTGGTTAACAGTACAGGAAGACGGTGCTGATTGGCTGTCTGTGTACTCACCTTTATGTACTCACCCGTATGTGGTTGCAGGAGGTCGAGTCTTAGCTCCTGGCCCTGCCCCTATCAACTTGTTGCTCGCCAGAGTCACTCGTAGCCTGATGGGGTCCTGTCGTACCTACTTTTAAAACTGTGTATGTAACCTGTTCCCTCAACTTCTTCATTGAGATCATTCCACTTCCCGACCACTGAGACTGAAAAAAATACTTCATGACATCCCTGTGGCTCATCTACATTTTTAACTCCAGCTGCGCCGCTTGGGTACCTGTCCCTCACCTCTCAAGCAGCTGTCCCTGTTTGCCTGATCAATTCCTGTGAATATTTTGTATGTCTGTCATGTCTGTTCTTTAGTTCTCCAAAGTTTTTAGATTCAGTTCCGTTGTCTCTCCTTGTAGTTCACGCCTCTTAGTTCTGCAAGGAACTCGTTGCATATTTCTTTACTTTCTCCAGTACATTAACATGCTTTTCCCTGTGTTGGTTCCATATTGGTGCTGCATACTCCATGATGGGCCTGACTTATGTTGTATACAGTGTCGTGAATAATTTGAAATTCCTAAAAGCTACTCTAAGATTTGACAAAGGAGCATTTGCTGTAGAAGTTATTAAGTTGTGTGCCTCTGGTAATATGTTCGGCAGTATGCTCACTCCTGGGTCTTACTCATTGTGTGAGGTTTGCACCTTCTGTCCCAGAGTATTCTTACCCCTTCCCTAATTTTCACAATGTTACACTTGCTGTGGATGAATTCAGGTACCTAATTATTGTGGCAGTGTTTCGCTCTCCGCGTCACATTAGTTGCACAAGTTAACTGACCAGTCCTGCGTTGTGTCCAGATCCATTTGCATCCTTTCTTTGTCTTCATCGCTTTTTTTTATTTTCATTATCAATTGTACATCTCCATATGTGGCTAAATCTTATGCTATCTCTCCTAGTATGTCATTCACATATACTAGAAACAGAACTGGTCAAAATACAGGTCCTTGTAGAACCCCTTTCGTTACACTTTTCTATTCCGACACCTCTTCTTGGACAATCACTCTGTCTTCTTCCTGCAAGATACATTCTGAGCCAGTGTAGTAGGTTCATCTTCATGGTTTGGAACGATATCGGTATTTTATACCATATTCAACATTACATATCTCACTAAGATGTGTCATAATACTCCTTGCCGCGAGACTCGGCACCATCTTGGCTTCTGACTTATAAGGAGAAGTTCGTCAGTGGACACAGAAAGCTTTTCTCTAAGAAAGGCTTCTATGCTCACTGTTTTGTAAGTGATTAGTAAACTGTGCTTGTACGGCGTTGCGTCCCTTGCATGGGACCCAAGGTATATTTGTTATATAGGTAGGATATGTTTTATTGAATTAGGTCGGGAACTGCTGTGCTAACTACCGTAAAATAGTTAGTCAATCTGTTTGTCTGGTAGGTGTCCCAAGAACCGAGTTGACGTCTGGCTTGGAGGCGTTGCTGAGTACCAGGCTACCTCTAGCCTTACAAATATCTCCTCCTCGAAGTTTAATTAAGACTCAAGTTTTGGGTAACAGACGGTTCCGTTGGTGAGACGGACAGAGTTAGTTCTGGACTTAGAGATTTTGATATCTACTAAGGTTGCGAGTTTTTCTGACGTTATAAAGTCAGTCAGTGGATTCAACTGTGACCTTGACGTTTCACCGTAGTCTTGATCTGAATTGAGCCGAATTTATATTCGGTAAGAAGGGAGTATTAGGACTCCTATATAGATTATTTTGAAGATCTCAGCTGTGTGTTCTGCTCCTGCTCCGTTAAGATCGCTTGTTATGTTTTGATAAATGTCTCTGTCTCTAGGTTAACTTCTTACTTGGTGGATCATCGTACTCGAAGCCAGCGATTATTTGAGGACGGATGTACAATTTAGCCTTGTATGTATATAGTCAACCTATAGTGCGACATTTCCGCCAAGGTTGAAACCCCTGCATATATGTGTATATATGGTTAATTACGACTCGTGACAATGGAAATGTCACTTTAACTAAATGTTCATAAATTTTATTATAAATTTATGGCCTATTGTATTATAACACTTAAAGGTACCATTCTGTATTTTTCAACGAGAGTATTTGTTACTTCTTTTAAGACACGTTAATATTAAAGATGTTATTTTGTCGGATTGTCTCCTGGTTATAATTTACAAAAAGCTTAAGATGGTCTTTTATACTAAAAATAACCAGTTATGACAGTAATCTAACACCTTGTTACGAAAGAGAAGACTTTCACAGGTTAAGCATAAGGAGATTATCCCAAACTCCCCGGAGTTCTCCACTCCCTTCTGCTGTATAACCCAGCAAGACATAACTACTCATTTTGTAACATATGGGCCAACCAAATGACATGCATACACAACATGGTGGTGTGTTTGCACGTTCGTTATGACTTACTTTGATTTTATACACTATATGTATGGTCTCACAGAGTGTCCGTGGTTCAAGTCCCGACCGGGCGGTAAACACGGAGTTTCTCGACACCTGCTGTCCCCGTTCAGCAAGTAGCTACCTGGGTGTTAGTCGACTGGTGTGGGTCGCATCCTGGGGGACACGATTGAAGAACCCCAATGGAAAGAAGACAATAATGAATGACGCAGTGACTTTCTTGGGTTATCCTGAATGGTTAACCCTCCCGAGTTAAAAATCCGAACAAAATCTTATCTTACCACGAAAGTTTTCGAAGTGCCGCTGATACAAGTCACAGATATATTGTCTCAAGTCTTGCTACTGTAAGTTTGGTAGCTCAGAAGCACAGTGCTAGACCTGATACTTGCTATAACCTAACTTAAAATAAGTTTTAAAGAAGAATAGGATACGTTTAAAAATTAACGTTGAGTAAAGCGTCATCAACTGACGTTTTGTAAATGGTATTGTTTGTATGTATAAAATACGAGTATGTTGAACCAGTCAGCCAGAGATGCTGCTGACGACCATCTACCTCTCCCCACCAGTGTCAGCACCACTGACCGGGTCAGCCAGAGATGCTGCTGACACTTCTAACCACTGGAGGGAGGTTCATTAATGCAGGTGAAGGGGTTTTCATCCAAAAAAATGAAGTTACCCTCCCATTCCTTGGATATGGGTTTAGCGCCTAAACTCCACTATGGTTGAGAGGCGTGACCAGGAGATCAGTCTCAACCCCCTGCACCATCAAATAAAACACCTGAGCTTTGTTTACTGACGAAGGCACCTCAATACCCGCAACACCTGTCCATACCTGGGATAATCCACATGTGATTCATCGTACATATACACTACACACAAAAAAAGTCAAATGTCTGTTGACAAGTGCTTTTAACGACTAGTAACCACACAACGAATGCAGAAACCTCACAGATGACACTCCAAACTGTAATAGCCCCACTCCTCCTTCAGAGTGCATGGCACTGTACTTCCCACCTCTAGGACTCGAGTCCTGCTAACCGGTTTCCTTGAATCCCTTCATAAATGTTATCTTGTTCACACTCCAACAGCACATCAAACCTTAAAAGCCACTTGCCTCCACTCCGATCAAACACTCTTAACTGATATAACAATGAGCGCCATTAGAGCACAGTTACACCACAGCGGACACCATAAGCATGTAACTGGCACCCGAGTACCTATTTAGTGCTAGGCGAACAGGGCCAGCGTATGAAGAAACTAACAACAGATACCTATTTACTACTGGGACTAGGTGAACAGGAGCAGCAGATGTGAGACGACTTGCCCATACGTCTCTGCTCGTCCGGGAATCTAACCCGCGTAATTCTGCGTAGTTTCAGAGCTAATGCGCCGCCGCTGTGTACTGACCATCTATGGTTACAGTCGGTACCATAATTTTCAAAGGGGTGAACCGGTAAGCCAGCGGAAGGCTTCGGTCATATGACTAAGGCCCGCTTCAGGAAACACTTCCGTTTCCTGACAAACCTTACCTAATAATCTAACCGCTGCGTACTGCTTCAGGGAGCATCCTGGGGAAGGGTCACTATGCTAACATTGTTTGCTGACATAATTATCCACAAAAAAGTTCACTAATCCGACACGCAGTCATGCGCGGTGTATATACACTGAGAGGTGTATGTTTCTCACTATATACACTGAGAGGTGTATGTTTCTCACTATATACACTGAGAGGTGTATGTTTCTCACTATATACACTGAGAGGTGTATGTTTCTCACTATATACACTGAGAGGTGTATGTTTCTCACTATATACACTGAGAGGTGCATGTTTCTCACTATATACACTGAGAGGTGTATGTTTCTCGCTATATACACTGAGAGGTGCATGTTTCTCACTATATACACTGAGAGGTGCATGTTTCTCACTATATACACTGAGAGGTGTATGTTTCTTACTATATACACTGAGAGGTTTATGTTTCTTACTATATATACTGAGAGGTGCATGTTTCTCACTATATATACTGAGAGGTGTATGTTTCTCACTATATACACTGAGAGGTGCATGTTTCTCACTATATATACTGAGAGGTGTATGTTTCTCACTATATACACTGAGAGGTGCATGTTTCTCACTATATATACTGAGAGGTGTATGTTTCTCACTATATACACTGAGAGGTTTATGTTTCTTACTATATATACTGAGAGGTGCATGTTTCTCACTATATACACTGAGAGGTGCATGTTTCTCACTATATACACTGAGAGGTGCATGTTTCTCACTATATACACTGAGAGGTGCATGTTTCTCACTATATATACTAAGAGGTGTATGTTTCTTACTATATATACTGAGAGGTGTATGTTTCTCTGTATACACTGAGAGGTTTATGTCTTGTGTATATTCATTGAAAGATTGTATTACCGCCAAGATGTGTGTATTTCAGTATACATCATAATATATTCACTCAAGGTTTACATTATCCCTATTTTAGGACTTAATACACATATTCTTGACTGGTTGGTACAGACATGCAGCCTTAATGACCCTCTTGCAGTCGACAGTCTTGAAACCAACCTGGCGGAAAAGCGGTCAGTCAGAATTATAATCAGTTACATTCATCAAACCTAGTGTTAACACAACAAAATTAATGACTATCATATTTTGTTGTATAATATATTGTATTTTTAAACAAAGTTGTATTTTTATACTAGATGTATTAGTGAATTAAGTTACAATTAGGTCAATTTATCGTGTTACAAGTGACTGGGGTTAATTTAGTTTGTCAGGAAACAGAACAAATGTTTCGTGATGCGGGTCTTATGATGACCCGTAGCTGGAGCTTTTGGCCATCTGACCGAGGCCTTCTACTGGCTTACTGGTCCACCCCTTTAAAAATTATGGTTATAATTATAACCATTAGGAATTAGCGACTAAGTGATAAGTCTACCTCATCCTTCCTGACTGTTACACAGCCTATCTCAGTTCTTGATATTAATACTGACTTTGACCTAAATCTATTGCATGATAATCTCTGCAGTAATGAAATGTTCTGGAGACTGTAAATGTCGGTATTAGACAGTCTAACACAAACTCTTGTTGTTGTTCTTAGTGTTGGCTCACTGGGTTAGCACTGTTTACCTGGAGAGAGTTCCGGGGGTCAACGCCCCCGCGGCCCGGTCTGTGACATTATTGTCCAAGATTTATTAAATGCTGACGTAACTGTCACTGACTGGAGGAGACGTCTGGTGATGGACGAATAGGTAAAACTTGCGATTTTGGCTTAAATAACAACGTTCTTGCCGAATGAGGCAAGAGAAAAATTTGTGCATGCAATAATTTCGCATAAATCATTCTGAACCTAAGGAAAAAATTTATTTCATTGTGTTTGTTTATTATTAAATTATCGTAAACTTATCTAAAATATATTTACTTAAATTGGGCTAAATTAAATTGCGCTGGTTATATATATATATATATATATATATATATATATATATATATATATATATATATATATATATATATATATATATATATATATATATATATATATATATATGTGCAAAACAACCACTCTGAAAGAATAGAGAAATTCCAAGCGCTTTCGTGACTACTCACATTATCAAGGAACTATGAAAGTAAAGCATCCAAGGAAGCTATATAAGGGGTCTGGCCAGCACCTCACTATCAGATCCCACAACGGTTAAACACGTGACGCGCGCCGACCCAACTTGGATAGGTCCTTTGCACAACTCACCCACAAACTATTCTACCCAAGAAAATTTAAAAATTATTATTTGTCCAGTGTATTATTAAATTCTTCCCAAATTCTATTAATTATAAATGGATCTAATTTATATAAACCAAAGGAAATATTCATATTATTGTCAAAACTGCTTTTTATGAAACAGGATTCAATTATATTCCTGTCGACCATGGACTTGCTTGATACTACTTTCTCAACTTTTTGAAAATCAATTGGATGGTTAAAATTTCTTACATGAATAAATAGAGCATTGGAATCTTGTCCAGTTCTAATGCTATATTTATGTTGTTTTAATCTTAGTTCGCAATTTTTACCAGTTTGACCGTAATAAACTTTTTCGCAAATTTTACAAGGAATCTTATAGACACATCCTTCAGCATTTTGGGGGGAATTCTTTATCAAAAGTTTTTTTTTACTGTATCAAGATTTTTGAATACAACTTTAATATTAAAAGTCTTAAGAAGAGAAGACATATCAACCAAGTTTTCATGGTAAGGGAGAACCAACATATTTTTAGTTGAATAAGGCTGGTTGTCCCTTTTTGGATTGTAAAAAGTATTTCTAGCAACTTTAAAAGATTTATCAATTACATTTCTTGGGTATTTTAAATCATTATCTATTTCATAAATTTTGGATATTTCCTCATCTATGAACTCAGGACTACAAATTCGTAAAGCTCTCAAAAACAATCCTCCCTAATAGAGCTAAATGGTTCAGATATGTTGATGATATTTTGTGTCTTATGCCCAAAAATGTAGATATACACCATTTCCTTGGAAAATTAAATAGCTTAGCCCATTCTATAAACTTTACTGTTGAGTTTGAAGAAAATAACTCATTGCCTTTTCTAGATGTTTTAATTATTAAGGGTAATAATGAATTCAAATTTAAAATTTACAGAAAACCTACAAATAACTGTTCCTATGTCCACTATTATTCCTCGCATCAAGATAGAGTCAAACTGTCTGTTTTCTCATCAATGTTTTTGAGAGCTTTACGAATTTGTAGTCCTGAGTTCATAGATGAGGAAATATCCAAAATTTATGATATAGGTAATGATTTAAAATACCCAAGAAATGTAATTGATAAATCTTTTAAAGTTGCTAGAAATACTTTTTACAATCCAAAAAGGGACAACCAGCCTTATTCAACTAAAAATATGTTGGTTCTCCCTTACCATGAAAACTTGGTTGATATGCCTTCTCTTCTTAAGACTTTTAATATTAAAGCTGTATTCAAAAATCTTGATACAGTAAAACAAACTTTTGATAAAGAATTCCCCCCAAAATGCTGATGGATGTGTCTATAAGATTCCTTGTAAAATTTGCGATAAAGTTTATTACGGTCAAACTGGTAAAAATCTCGAACTAAGATTAAAAACAACATAAATATAGCATTAGAACTGGACAAGATTCCAATGCTCTATTTATTCATGTAAGAAATTTTAACCATCCAATTGATTTTCAAAAAGTTGAGAAAGTAGTATCAAGCAAGTCCATGGTCGACAGGAATATAATTGAATCCTGTTTCATAAAAAGCAGTTTTGACAATAATATGAATATTTCCTTTGGTTTATATAAATTAGATCCATTTATAATTAATAGAATTTGGGAAGAATTTAATAATACACTGGACAAATAATAATTTTTAAATGTTCTTGGGTAGAATAGTTTGTGGGTGAGTTGTGCAAAGGACCTATCCAGTTGGGTCGGCGCGCGTCAGGTGTTTAACCGTTGTGGAATCTGATAGTGAGGTGCTGGCCTGACCCCTTATATAGCTTCCTTGGATGCTTTACTTTCATAGTTCCTTCATAATGTGAGTAGTCACGAAAGCGCTTGGAATTTCTCTATTCTTTCAGAGTGGTTGTTTTGCATATATATATATATATATATATATATATATATATATATATATATATATATATATATATATATATATATATATATATATATATATATATATATATATATATATATATTTATATATATATATATATATATAATAAGGTTAGGTAAGTTTCCTAAGGTTTTTTTGGTACAAAATTATTAATTTTTACATTAACATAAATTAAAAAAATATAGCTTTAAACGTATAAGAGAAAATTTTAGAAAGGACTTAATTTTAAATTTTTTGCTAATTGACCAGTTTTACCTTTTCGGCACCACATAGACGTATATGGTAAAGTTTAAGACATTGAGGACTTGTAGTGAAATGTTTTCTCAATAAATGCTTTGAGCTGTACGTAACTTTATTATTAGGGAAACCTGGTTTAAATACATGACGCTACAGGTATTTTAAGTTTCCTGGTTTACGGTCATTCATAACTACACAGGTCTTGACAAACACCAGGAGGAATTATAACCATAACTTTTAAAGGGGTGAACCAGTAAGCCAGATGAAGGCCTCGGTCAGATGACCAAAAACTCCAACGGCGGGTTATCATACGACTAACACCCGCGTCAGGAAAAACTTGTCCTGTTTCCTGCCAAGCCTTACCTAACCTAACTGCACTCAATTACTGAAACTGAGATATAGTAACTCAACATATACCAAGGATAAACTTGGTGAATATATAATAATACATAATAGTTCCGTTTATAATTGATAACATAAGACCTCAGTTGACACAAGTGCAACCCAACAATAACATCTCTTATTATTAGTACTTATGTCCTTTTACCTAACGTAATGCTGGTAATTCTACTAGCATTGTTGATTCATCTGTAATTGAGGTCTTTACGTTATCAGTTGTAGAGATAAGATTTTATTCGGATTTTTAACCCCGGAGGGTTAGCCACCCAGGAAAACCCAAAAAAGTCAGTGTGTCATCGAGGGACTATCTTATTTTTCCATTGTGGTCCTCAATCTTGTCCCCCAGGATGTGACCCACACCAGTCCACTAATATCCAGGTACCTACTTACTAGGTGAATGGGACAAGACGCGTAAGGAAACGCGTCGAAATGTTACCACCCCGCCGGGAATCGAACCTGGGCCCTCAGCATGTGAAGCGAGAGCTTTGCCAGCCAGGCCACGGGAGCACCGTGGCCTGGCTGGCCTGGCTCCCGTGGCCTGGCTGGCCTGGCTCCCGTGGCCTGGCTGGTCTGGCTCCCGTGGCCTGGCTGGCCTGGCTCCCGTGGCCTGGCTGGTCTGGCTCCCGTGGCCTGGCTGGTCTGGCTCCCGTGGCCTGGCTGGCCTGGCTCCCGTGGCCTGGCTGGTCTGGCTCCCGTGGCCTGGCTGGCCTGGCTCCCGTGGCCTGGCTGGTCTGGCTCCCGTGGCCTGGCTGGCCTGGCTCCCGTGGCCTGGCTGGTCTGGCTCCCGTGGCCTGGCTGGCCTGGCTCCCGTGGCCTGGCTGGTCTGGCTCCCGTGGCCTGGCTGGTCTGGCTCCCGTGGCCTGGCTGGCCTGGCTCCCGTGGCCTGGCTGGTCTGGCTCCCGTGGCCTGGCTGGCTACGGTACATCTAACAGCTGGAGTAGTCTTCAGGGTAACAGCCTCGTACTAATGATGTCATCTTAAGTGACTACCTTAAAGACCTATAATTATCAATAATAATAATAAAAAAAAACATTATCTAGTAATTGTTGGAGACTTCAGCATTAAGCTCATTCAAGCTGAAGACTCACAAGGAGCTGACTTCCCCAACAACGTTTACAACTGCTTGTTAATACAGGCTATAACTGAGACCACAAGACTTTGTGAAACAACGGCACCGTTACTAGACTATATAAGGCAGGCAGGCATGAAAGCCAATAGACAGGCATACAAGCAGGAAGCAAGCATGCAAGCATACAAGCAGGCAGGCATGCAAGCAAACAAAAACCAGACAGGCATGCAAGCAAACAGAAAAGCAGACTGGCATGCGAGCAAGCAGACAGGCAGCCGTTGCACCGCTGATGTAGGCTGCAGGATATACTTATGAAGGAAGACAGTTACTGAGGGTGGTGAGAGCCAGCTGGTCTCCACCTCTGGGCCAAGGACACCATCACTACTTACTGTACGATGATGTAATACTGTGTGTGTGTGTGTGTGTGTGTGTGTGTGTGTGTGTGTGTGTGTGTACTCACCTAGTTGAGGTTGCGGGGGTCGAGTCCGAGCTCCTGTGTGTGTGTGTGTGTGTGTGTGTGTGTGTGTGTGTGTGTGTGTGTGTGTGTGTGTGTGTGTGTGTGTGTGTGTGTGTGTGTGTGTGTGTGTGTATGTATGTGTGTGTGTGTGTGTGTGCATTCACCGAGTTGTGTTTGCCGGAGGGGGGGGGGGTCGAGTCTCTGTTCTTGGCCCGCCACCTAGACTACAATCGCTAGCATTGTTGGGTCCATTTTTGGAGGAGTTGGGAGTAGGTGTTGTGGTGTAGGTTTTATACTTGTTGAAGTTATAGGTGAGATGTAGAGTGTATGTGTAGTTGTATATGTCGATGTCATAGATGTAAGGGTATTTGAACGTATAAGAGTGTACGTGTACATAGGATGTATGTACTAAAGTGCTGTTTTAATATAGGGAGGTGGTACCACTATAAATGAACTGGGGACCCTCGTCCTCAGAGAAGACAATAAACGTACCTCATGGAAAACTCCCGCGAGATACCAGCTAGTGCGTACTTCATAGTCCTAGTGTTCCCAGTCAGGTCTGCCAAATTGTTTACATATTGATGTTGTGCCAGGGCTGCTCACCAGACCCAAGGTGCTGTACCGCTTCACCTTGATCCTGGTGAAGGCTCTTCATCTTAGGAATGCCAGCCACTTTCTCATTATCCTTTGGATTAAGACTGATTGCTTCTCGTTCCACAGCCTGTGGATGGCCCATGAAAATTTTGTGCTTCCCCGTGATAATGCAATGTTGATTTGATTCATTGTCTTTAATTCAGTCGCTAAGGTGGGTCTTGGGTCTTGGTCAAGATCTTGTGTCTTGTTCAAAGCCCTGAGGAACTACTACCACCATTACTACTGCTGCTACTACTACTACGACTACTACCACCACTACTACTACTGCTACTACTACAACTGTTGCTGCTGCTGCTGCTTTTGCTACTACAGCTGCTGCTACTACTGCTACTACTACTACTATTGCTGCTATTACTATTACTGCTACTAAAACTATTACTACTACCACTGCTGCTTATACTACTTTACCACTGCTATACTCCCACTACTACTATCTCTTGTACCGCTGCTCCAAATTCTACTACCACTTCCTCTTCAGTAAACAGCACTTTCTGGCTGGAAAATAGTCATAGTCCTCTCACGCAAACACCAGGACACTGGAACCTTAGTATAATGAGAAGTGATCAAACTTCTATAGGCGAAACATTTTTTTTTTTTGTGGTAAAGTTTGCCTGGGAGGTTTGTTAAACACTGGTCGGTGTCATCTACCACGGTTTATAACACTCATAGTGTTTATTGCCACGCGAGGAGGAAGATTTGTGCTCAGTTTAGTTCCTTGGTTTGGGAGCAAATTCTCAGTGGTATACCTGGAGGGTATCCCAGGGGTCAACGCCCCCGTGGCCCGGTCCATGGCATTATTAGTGTCAGTGTGTTAGTAACTATCACAACATTGATCAGTAGACGTTACAACTGCTGCTCCAGTTCACCTAGCAATAAGTAGGTACCTGGGTGTTAGTCGACTGTTGTGGGTCGCATCCTGTGGGGACAAGATTAACCCAAATTGTTAGAGATGCTCTGCATAACCAGGGACATTTTATATAGTATGTCAATGACATTATCTAGGTCTGTAATAGTTGTATCACGTACTGCTAAAAATAATGATTTATTATAATTATTATGATTAATATTATTTTCTGTTGTATTGTTGAATAAATTTTTCTTTATTACATTTTAGAATATAGTATAATGCATCAAAATTATTAAAAACGTATATATAACAAGACAAAATCAGCATGACATCTGAACACGTCCAGACAACGTTCAAATCTTGACGCATTAGTAGTTTGAGTATAAAGAGTCATAAGCAGTAATAACACTTATTCCCATGTCCGACCTGCCTGGTACCCAGTTCTCTGCAGTTATCATATGCACCAGTATAGTTGTTATGGGCGCTGAATCATGATTAAACACTGGGAGTTCAAGGTTAGGTTGGTGTGTACAGTGAGGCGTTTGATGTGATGCTCCCCATACGACAGTCGCTTTATTGCGTGTAGTTCAACTTGAGTGTATGTTGAAACAGTGTAATATGCATGTGTACCACTCACGTACACACTGGTTGATGTACGTAAACACAAATAACCCGCACATAGAAGAGAAAATCTTACTACAACGTCGTTGTAAGCTCCTCTCTCCTGTGTGCGGCTTATTTGTATATTGTTCCAGTCAGGGTTTGTGGCTTTTTGTTCATAATATATACTTACTTGTGGTTACTAAACACACACACACACACACACACACACACACACACACACAAGCCATACATAGCTTTACGATGAAGTACGATAAAGCTCTTGGAACAGGGAGAGAGTGGAGCTAATAGCAACTAGAGAAGAGGCTGGGCCAGAAGCTATGACTCGACCCCTGCAACTACAAACAAGTGAGTACAGTGCCCTCCCTTTGTCATACCTATTCTTAAAACTAATGTTTGAAGCTGCCTCCACGTCTGGCGAGGATTCTCACCTACTACTGACAATGCTTTCGTCTGGTGCACATCCTTCACCTGTCGCCGGTATATAAGCACCAAGCTTCAGTTCCTTCAAGACAACGGTGCTCTTCACCAGCTGTAAGACTGAGGGACTGATTAACCCATCTATTGTATACATTTCTTCACATTATATACCTTTGTTGCACTGATAAAGCCACTGGTTGGCGAAACATCTACAAATAAAGATACCCAGATGTTGCACGTGTCTAATTCTTCACTATATATGCTAACCGTACTTATGTGGACCGGTACTTAAATAAGTTTACTAGTGCGCTGGTCTGTGAGTTTTAAGCCTCACTTGCCATGGGTTCAAACATAAATAACAAAATAAGACACAATACCGTGACTGGAACGATACACAAATAACCCGCACATAGGAGAGGAGCTTACGACGACGTTTCGGTCCGACTTGGACCATTTACAAACCCCATCCGTTCCATAATTTCATTTAACACCGCCTCGCCGTGACCGTGCAGGTACTGGTACCAGCACTCAGTGGGTCATCGTATGACAGATATCCAGGTCATGGTTTTTTTTTTTCCATGACGGATCAACTAGCAACATGTTTCATCATCTCGGGGAAGGAGTACCAATGGAACCCACGGCAGGTCAGTCCTAAAATTAGTAGTAGATGAGTGGTGCAACAAGTGTATCATGCTGAAGTGTAGACATACGTCATTCTACATGATGTCACCGCTGACACACCCAGGTAGATAAACTGACAGTTACACCTCATAACCTACTCTGCCTTGGAGGTAAGTTTGAGATGACGCTAATGTGTTAAGCAACGCATATTCAATACACGGTTTCAAGAGAAGGTATGTTAAGATGGAAGCACCAGAGACAAGATCGGTGAGAGTATTTTTATGAGGTGGTGTTAGGAACTGAGACTCGACTCCAGTAGACACAAATCGGTGATTACACACACGGATCGTACGAATAATCTTATACGGCCTGTAATTGCTTCTCTTTTTCGTATGTTGACACTCCAACTAGGACTGAAGAAACTCGAACTAAATGGAGGTAATTTAATCACACACAACATCCTGATTCTTTGGTCACTCAGAAGTTTATATCCTTATTCTACTTGTCATCGACACATCCCATAGTCTATAACAAGGATAGTCACCACACTATTCACCAGGAAGGTGTGGTAACTTTTTTGTGGAGTTTACAGCCAAAGGGCAGGAACGTTGTGTCTAGGGTGTGTTTATCACCACTCTTAGTAAATGATTTATTTGTGATACATACCTCAGTGATGGTAGCTAGGCTATCATCACAACACTATGTGATGATAGCTAGGCTATCATCACAACTCTATGTGATGATAGCTAGGATATCATCACAACATTAGGTGTTGGTAACTAGGCTATCATCACGACACTAAGTGATGATAGCTAGGCTATCATCACGACACTAAGTGATGATAGCTAGGCTATCATCACAACACTAAGTGATGATAGTTAGGCTATCATCACAACACTAAGTGATGGTAGCTAGGCTATCATCACAACACTAAGTGTTGGTAGCTAGGCTATCATCACAACACTAAGTGTTGGTAGCTAGGCTATCATCACAACACTAAGTGTTGGTAGCTAGACTATCATCACAACACCAAGCAGGTGTCAAGAGATGCATGAGACATGTGTAACACCTGAGTATATTCTGAAGATGTTTCGCCCTCCAGTAGCTTCATCAACAGCCTCTGTATTAAACTGATAAAACTACTGCTCGTCGTAACATCTTCAGAATAACAGTACCCAGGTGTTGCACATGTTTTGCTAATAAACTTCTCGGTATATAATTGTTACAAAAAACGGGATTCTAAAAGCTTAGAGATCTCCAGTGAATACTAGAAAGGACTGCCCTTCTAGCATCCAGCCTGTTACTGGGTTTTCGTAACAATTAGTCAGTATCCTTGTCCAATTATCCATTAGAATTCAGTATTATTCAATAGTGCTTCAGGATTACAACTGGTAGGCTACTAACTAGAGAAATTAAAATTTAATAAATTTATTAAGTCTAGAGGTATATTATCAAAGTAAATTAAATCAATCACAGTAATGAAAATAATATCAATCTCTCGAGTTCAATATTATTGTGCTGAAAGCACATATCACATTTATAATTCTTAAGTACCGTCTGGTACATTAACATTTAATAAGATATTACAAATATGTACAAGTAAGTGTGTATGTGTGTAAGTGCTCTAAGTAGTTCGCTATGTCTCACGACTCGACTAGACTTAAACAAGTGACTGACAAAGTCCTCTAATAAACTAACTTCTTGACCGACTGGCAACCAGAACAGTCTGCTTGAACAATGAAAAGAATGCTAAGCCCAATAGCCATATAACAAGCGACTGCGACACAATCAGGATCAAGGAGATAATATAACGACACTAAGTAGGGACCATCAGCAGATCCTCCACAAAAGTTACAAAACTCCCATACTACTGAATCTAAGTTCAGCATAGGAAAAACCCTGACTGTGACAATACACAGAAACCAGTACAAAATTAGGTCAGAAGCTATAGCTCGGGACCTGAGATGCTCAGAGTGTCAATGTGACACACAACCTCAGTACAACGTCGAAAATCACGAAGTCTATACAATGTTCTGTGAATAGAGTTCTACAGAACTAACAAGAATAATGAGACAGACAATCTGTCCAACCACCAAGCGAGTCTAGAGCAGACTCAATACTTCACGAGAGGTGAGGACACCCCCCCTCGATCACGTGATAGCCCCGTGGACAGCACAGCTCAGAAGCCGGCAGTATAACGAGCGACAAGCGATAATTACAGTAGTTTGACAATCAAGACTTGAACTGAGCACATACTATGTACATCCTAACAACATAAGTCAAATAACAATATAAAGCAATATATTTACGATTTAGCTATTATCGCAAATATAAGCAATATAAAATTATATGAAAAGGTAATATACATTATATATATATACATAATAATCATTGAAACCCATTCAGGGGTTGCAACAATAATCTAATAATTATACTTATAACCATAATTTTTAAAGGGGAGGACCGGTAAGCCAGCTGAAGGCCTCTGTCAGATGACCAAAAGCTCTAGCTGTGGATCATCATATGACCTGCATCAGGAAACACTTGTCCTGTTTACTGACCAAACCTGTCGGTATTTATACCATTAAAGCTTTGATAGATCATAAATGTAAAGAGACTTAGCCATATGTCCCCACTAACCCAGGAATCAAACCTGGGCCCATATAGTTGTAAGACCAGCGGTTACGAGAGAGCTGAAACTGACCTTGTGTGTTAGTCATGTGGTATTTACCATCTATTAGTGTCAATGTAAATTGCTGTTTCACTGCTCCACCTGCACCACGATCGTGACTAACACACCGCCAGCCTCACTCTCACCCAGCATGGCTAAAAATCTTAATTTTTAAAGGGGTGGACCGATGAGCCAGTGGAAGGCCTCGGTCAGGTAACCAAAAAACCTGTTCTGGCGGGTCATCATGTGACTAAGACCCGCGTCAGGAAACAATGGTTTACCTACCTGCTTGCCTGAAGGGTATTCCGGGGATCAACGCCCCCGCCACCCGGTCCTTGACCAGGCCTCCCGGTGGATGAGGACATGATCAACTAGGCTGTTACTGCTAGCCGCACGTTGAATATGGTATAAAATACCGACAAATCGATGTGTAAGACACGTGTTACAGCTGGGTATCTCTATGTGAGGGTTACTGACCCACATATTTAATAGTCAGCACATAGTCCTCTTCTGTCCTCCTCTGTCCCTCCCTCTGTTCCTTCTATCCTTCATTAGTTGTAGGGGATGGGTGATTTAGGCAAGTGGAGAAGCAGTTGTTAAAGGGTGAAGAAATCCCTCAGAGACAGTATAAAATAATTACATGACTGCATCATCACTCAACAATAAACGCATGACTGCGTCATAACTCAACAATAAACGCATGACTGCGTCATCACTCAACAATTACCACATGACTGCGTCATAACAATAAACTCGTAACTGCGTCATCACTCAACAAACGCATAACGGCGTCATAATAAATAAATAAAACAAGGTGACTGCAGTAAGTGTCGTCCACCCTGCGACTTTTCCTGGTTCCTGGGGTCAGCGCCCCCTGAGGCACGGTCCCAGACCAGGCCTCCCGGTGGATAGCCTGGTCCACCCTTGTGCCACTAGTGTTGTAATGTGTGAATGGGGTGCATGAGCAAGGCATCCGTGCACCACTAGTGATATTCGTGTAAATACAAACGTTTCCTGGTTACGCTCAGCTGTTGCGCTGCCAGACGTATTTTCCCTTTGTTCAGAGCGGAGGTCATCCCCCCAACCCGGTCGTATCTCGGCTCTTTATATTTATTTTGGGTGAAATATGATTTTATAGGTATGTGTAATCTACCCTTACTTAACGTAACCTTACTTAACGTAACCTTACTTTACGTAACCTTACTTAACGTAACCTTACTTAACCTAACCTTACTTAACGTAACCTTACTTAACATAACCTTACTTAACCTAACCTTACTTAACCTAACCTTACTTAACGTAACCTTACTTAACGTAACCTTACTTAACCTAACCTTACTTAACGTAACCTTACTTAACCTAACGTTATTTAACGTAACCTTACTTAACGTAACCTTACTTAACCTAACCTTACTTAACGTAACCTTACTTAACGTAACCTTACTTAACCTAACCTCACTTAACGTAACCTTACTTAACGTAACCTTACTTAACGTAACCTTACTTAACGTAACCTTACTTAACGTAACCTTACTTAACCTAACCTTACTTAACCTAACCTTACTTAACGTAACCTTACTTAACGTAACCTTACTTAACGTAACCTTACTTAACGTAACCTTACTTAACGTAACCTTACTTAACGTAACCTTACTTAACGTAACCATACTTAACGTAACCTTACTTAACGTAACCTTACTTAACGTAACCTTACTTAACCTAACTTTACCTAACCTAACCTTACCTAAACTAACCTAACCTAACCTAACCTACCTTCTTCCCTAGGTGTTAATTACAGAGATTATTAGCTACTGGGTTGTTACCTGACGACCCACGCAGCTGGTTACCTGACGACTCACGCAGCTGGCCACCTGACAACCCACGAAGCTGGTTACCTGACGACCCACGCAGCTGTTTACCTGACGACTCACGCAGCTGGCCACCTGACAACCCACGAAGCTGGTTACCTGACGAGCCACGCAGCTGGCTACCTGACGACCCACGCAGCTGGCCACCTTACGACCCACGCAGCTGGCCACCTCACGACCCACGCAGCTGGCTATCTGACGACCCACGAAGCTGGTTACCTGACGACCCACGCAGCTGGCTACCTGACGACCCACGAAGCTGGTTACCTGACGACCCACGCAGCTGGCTACGTAGTCACGTCTATCTCTCGTGTTTAGTCTAATGATTTTTTTTTCATTTTTCACTGCCAGGGTCAGCCATGTTGTTCCTGCTCTGCCCACACACCTCCCCACACTTCTCCACACCTTCCCACACTTCTCCACACCTTCCCACACTGCTCCATACCTTCCCACACTTCTCCACACCTTCCCACACTGCTCCATACCGCCTCTCCTCCCCAACAGCGTCGCCTGCAGGAAAGCGGTACTTGGCTAGGACAACAATATTACCGAAGCAGATATTTGAGGTGAAAGTAGTGGTAGTGGTGGTAGCGGTGGTAGTGGTGGTAGTAGTGGTAGTGGCGGTAGCGGTGGTAGTGGTGGTAGTAGTGGTAGTGGCGGTAGTGGGGGTAGTATTAGTGGTGGTAGTGGAAGTAGTGGTAGTAATGGTAGTAGTAGTGGTAGTGGTGGTAGTGAAAGTAGTGGTGATAGTGGTGGTAGTAGTGGTGGTAGCGGTGGTAGTGGTGGTAGTGGTGGTAGTGGCGGTAGCGGTGGTAGTGGTGGTAGTAGTGGTAGTGGCGGTAGCGGTGGTAGTGGTGGTAGTAGTGGTAGTGGCGGTAGCGGTGGTAGTGGTGGTAGTAGTGGTAGTGGCGGTAGCGGTGGTAGTGGTGGTAGTAGTGGTAGTGGCGGTAGCGGGGGTAGTATTAGTGGTGGTAGTGGAAGTAGTGGTAGTAATGGTAGTAGTAGTGGTAGTGGTGGTAGTGAAAGTAGTGGTGATAGTGGTGGTAGTAGTGGTGGTAGCGGTGGTAGTGGTGGTAGTGGTGGTAGTGCTAGTAGTGGTGGTAGTGGTAGTAGTGGTAGTAGTGGTGGTAGTGGTGGTAGTGCTAGTAGTGGTGGTAGTGGTGATAGTGGTAGTAGTGGTAGTAGTAGTAGTAGTGGTAGTAGTGGTGGTAATGGTGGTAGTGGTGGTAGTAGTGGTAGTGATGGTAGTGCTAGTAGTGGTGGTAGTGGTAGTAGTGGTAGTAGTGGTGGTAGTGGTGGTAGTGCTAGTAGTGGTGGTAGTGGTGGTAGTGGTGGTAGTGCTAGTAGTGGTGGTAGTGGTAGTAGTGGTAGTAGTGGTAGTAGTGGTGGTAGTGGTGGTAGTGCTAGTAGTGGTGGTAGTGGTGGTAGTGGTGGTAGTGGTAGTAGTGGTGGAAGTGGTGGTAGTGGTGGTAGTGGTAGTAGTGGTGGTAGTGGTGGTAGTGGTAGTAGTGGTGGTAATGTTGGTAGTGGTAGTAGTGGTGGTAGTGGTGGTAGTGGTGGTAGTGGTAGTAGTTGTGGTAGTGGTGGTAGTTGTGGTAGTGGTGGTAGTGGTGGTAGTGGTAGTAGTGGTGGTAGTGTTGGTAGTGGTGGTAGTGATAGTAATGCTAGTAGTGCTAGTAGTGGTGGTAGTGGTGGTAGTGGTAGTAGTGGTGGTAGTGGTAGTAGTGGTGGTAGTGCTAGTAGTGGTGGTAGAGGTGGTAGTGCTAGTAGTGGTGGTAGTGGTAGTAGTGGTAGTAGTGGTAGTAGTGGTGGTAGTGGTGGTAGTGCTAGTAGTGGTGGTAGTGGTGGTAGTGCTAGTAGTGGTGGTAGTGGTAGTAGTGGTAGTAGTGGTGGTAGTGGTGGTAGTGCTAGTAGTAGTGGTAGTGGTGATAGTGGTGGTAGTGGTGGTAGTGATGGTAGCGGTGGTAGTGGTAGTAGTGGTAGTAGTGGTTTTAGTGCTAGTAGTGGTGGTAGTGGTGGTAGTGCTAGTAGTGGTGGCAGTGGTAGTAGTGGTAGTAGTGGTAGTAGTGGTAGTAGTGGTGGTAATGGTGGTAGTGCTAGTAGTGGTGGTAGTGGTGGTGGTGGTAGTGGTAGTAGTGGTGGTAGTGGTGGTAGTGGTGGTAGTGGTGGTAGTGGTAGTAGTGGTGGTAGTGGTGGTAGTGGTGGTAGTGGTAGTAGTGGTGGTAGTGGTGGTAGTGGTGGTAGTGATAGTAGTGCTAGTAGTGCTAATAGTGGTGGTAGTGGTGGTAGTGCTAGTAGTGGTGGTAGTGGTAGTAGTGGTGGTAGTGGTGGTAGTGCTAGTAGTGGTGGTAGTGGTGGTAGTGCTAGTAGTGGTGGTAGTGGTAGTAGTGGTAGTAGTGGTAGTAGTGGTGGTAGTGCTAGTAGTGGTGGTAGTGGTGGTAGTGGTGGTAGTGCTAGTAGTGGTGGTAGTGGTAGTAGTGGTGGTAGTGCTAGTAGTGCTAGTAGTGGTGGTAGTGGTGGTAGTGGTGGTAGTGGTAGTAGTGGTGGTAGTGGCAATAGTGCTAGTAGTGGTGATAGTGGTGGTAGTGGTGGTAGTGGTGGTAGTGGTGGTAGTGGTAGTAGTGGTGGTCGTGGTGGTAGTGGTGTTAGTGGTAGTAGTGGTGGTAGTGGTGGTAGTGGTGGTAGTGGTGGTAGTGGTAGTAGTGGTGGTAGTGGTGGTAGTGGTGGTAGTGGTAGTAGTGCTAGTAGTGGTGATAGTGGTGGTAGTGGTGGTAGTGGTGGTAGTGCTAGTAGTGGTGGTAGTGGTAGTAGTGGTGGTAGTGGTAGTAGTGCTAGTAGTGGTGATAGTGGTGGTAGTGGTGGTAGTGTTGGTAGTGGTGATAGTGGTGGTAGTGGTAGTAGTGGTAGTAGTGCTAGTAGTGGTGGTAGTGGTGGTAGAGGTAGTAGTGCTAGTAGTGGTGGTAGTGATAGCAGTGCTAGTAGTGCTAGTAGTGGTGGTAGTGGTAGTAGTGGTGGTAGTGGTAGTAGTGGTAGTAGTGGTGGTAGTGGTGGTAGTGGTAGTAGTGGTAGTAGTGGTGGTAGTGGTGGTAGTGGTGGTAGTGGTGGTAGTGGTGGTAGTGGTAGTAGTGCTAGTAGTGGTGATAATGGTGGTAGTGGTGGTAGTGGTGGTCGTGCTAGTAGTGGTAGTAGTGGTGGTAGTGGTGGTAGTGGTGGTAGTGGTAGTAGTGGTGGTCGTGCTAGTAGTGGTAGTAGTGGTGGTAGTGGTGGTAGTTGCAGTAGTGGTGATAGTGGTGGTAGTGGTGGTAGTGGTAGTAGTGGTGGTAGTGGTGGTAGTGGTGGTAGTGGTAGTAGTGGTGGTAGTGGTAGTAGTGGTGGTAGTGGTGGTAGTGGTAGTAGTGGTGGTAGTGGTGGTAGTGGTGGTAGTGGTAGTAGTGGTGGTAGTGGTGGTAGTGGTAGTACTGGTGGTAGTGGTAGTAGTGGTGGTAGTGGTAGTAGCGGTGGTAGTGGTGGTAGTGGTGGTAGTGGTAGTAGTGGTGGTAGTGGTGGTAGTGGTAGTAGTGGTGGTAGTGGTAGTAGTGGTGGTAGTGGTAGTAGTGGTGGTAGTGGTGGTAGTGGTGGTAGTGGTGGTAGTGGTGGTAGTGCTAGTAGTGGTGGCAGTGCTAGTAGTGCTAGTAGTGGTGATAGTGGTGGTAGTGGTGGTAGTACGTGACCATGAACATTGTTGGCACCTAAGAGAGAGATGTTTGTTGTTGTTCATCTTTTTCGTGGAAAAATCAGCTGACTCATATCTTACTAATAACCTTGTCCATGGTGTAGTTAACACCATGGTGTAGTTAATACCATGGTGTAGTTAATACCATGGTGTAGTTAATACCATGGTGTAGTTTATACCATGGTGTAGTTAACACCATGGTGTAGTTAACACCATGGTGTAGTTAATACCATGGTGTAGTTAATACCATGGTGTAGTTAACACCATGGTGTAGTTAACACCATGGTGTAGTTAACACCATGGTGTAGTTAACACCATGGTGTAGTTAACACCATGGTGTAGTTAACACCATGGTGTAGTTAATACCATGGTGTAGTTAATACCATGGTGTAGTTAATACCATGGTGTAGTTAATACCATGGTGTAGTTTATACCATGGTGTAGTTAACACCATGGTGTAGTTAACACCATGGTGTAGTTAATACCATGGTGTAGTTAATACCATGGTGTAGTTAACACCATGGTGTAGTTAACACCATGGTGTAGTTAACACCATGGTGTAGTTAACACCATGGTGTAGTTAATACCATGGTGTAGTTAATACCATGGTGTAGTTAATACCATGGTGTAGTTAATACCATGGTGTAGTTAACACCATGGTGTAGTTAATACCATGGTGTAGTTAACACCATGGAGTAGTTAACACCATGGTGTAGTTAACACCATGGTGTAGTTAACACCATGGTGTAGTTAATACCATGGTGTAGTTAACACCATGGTGTAGTTAATACCATGGTGTAGTTAATAACATGGTATAGTTAATACCATGGTGTAGTTAATACCATGGTGTAGTTAATACCATGGTGTAGTTAATACCATGTTGTAGTTAACACCATGGTGTAGTTAACACCATGGTGTAGTTAACACCATGGTGTAGTTAACACCATGGTGTAGTTAATACCATGGTGTAGTTAACACCATGGTGTAGTTAACACCATGGTGTAGTTAATACCATGGTGTAGTTAATACCATGGTGTAGTTAACACCATGGTGTAGTTAACACCATGGTGTAGTTAACACCATGGTGTAGTTAATACCATGGTGTAGTTAATACCATGGTGTAGTTAATACCATGGTGTAGTTTATACCATGGTGTAGTTAACACCATGGTGTAGTTAACACCATGGTGTAGTTAATACCATGGTGTAGTTAATACCATGGTGTAGTTAACACCATGGTGTAGTTAACACCATGGTGTAGTTAACACCATGGTGTAGTTAACACCATGGTGTAGTTAATACCATGGTGTAGTTAATACCATGGTGTAGTTAATACCATGGTGTAGTTAATACCATGGTGTAGTTAACACCATGGTGTAGTTAATACCATGGTGTAGTTAACACCATGGAGTAGTTAACACCATGGTGTAGTTAACACCATGGTGTAGTTAACACCATGGTGTAGTTAATACCATGGTGTAGTTAACACCATGGTGTAGTTAATACCATGGTGTAGTTAATAACATGGTATAGTTAATACCATGGTGTAGTTAATACCATGGTGTAGTTAATACCATGGTGTAGTTAATACCATGTTGTAGTTAACACCATGGTGTAGTTAACACCATGGTGTAGTTAACACCATGGTGTAGTTAACACCATGGTGTAGTTAATACCATGGTGTAGTTAACACCATGGTGTAGTTAACACCATGGTGTAGTTAATACCATGGTGTAGTTAATACCATGGTGTAGTTAACACCATGGTGTAGTTAACACCATGGTGTAGTTAACACCATGGTGTAGTTAATACCATGGTGTAGTTAATACCATGGTGTAGTTAATACCATGGTGTAGTTTATACCATGGTGTAGTTAACACCATGGTGTAGTTAACACCATGGTGTAGTTAATACCATGGTGTAGTTAATACCATGGTGTAGTTAACACCATGGTGTAGTTAACACCATGGTGTAGTTAACACCATGGTGTAGTTAACACCATGGTGTAGTTAATACCATGGTGTAGTTAATACCATGGTGTAGTTAATACCATGGTGTAGTTAATACCATGGTGTAGTTAACACCATGGTGTAGTTAATACCATGGTGTAGTTAACACCATGGAGTAGTTAACACCATGGTGTAGTTAACACCATGGTGTAGTTAACACCATGGTGTAGTTAATACCATGGTGTAGTTAACACCATGGTGTAGTTAATACCATGGTGTAGTTAATAACATGGTATAGTTAATACCATGGTGTAGTTAATACCATGGTGTAGGTAATACCATGGTATAGTTAATACCATGGTGTAGTTAACACCATGGTGTAGTTAACACCATGGTGTAGTTAATACCATGGTGTAGTTAATACCATGGTGTAGTTAATACCATGGTGTAGTTAACACCATGGTGTAGTTAATACCATGGTGTAGTTAACACCATGGTGTAGTTAACACCATGGTGTAGTTAACACCATGGTTTAGTTAACACCATGGTGTAGTTAACACCATGGTGTAGTTAATACCATGGTGTAGTTAATACCATGGTGTAGTTAACACCATGGTGTAGTTAATGCCATGGTGTAGTTAACACCATGGTGTATTTAACATCTTGGTGTAGTTAACACCATGGTGTAGTTAATACCATGGTGTAGTTAACACCATGGTGTAGTTAACACCATGGTGTAGTTAACACCATGGTGTAGGTAACACCATGGTGTAGTTAACACCATGGTGTAGTTAACACCATGGTGTAGTTAACACCATGGTGTAGTTAACACCATGGTGTAGTTAACACCATGGTGTAGTTAATACCATGGTGTAGTTAATACCATGGTGTAGTTAATACCATGGTGTAGTTAATACCATTGTGTAGTTAATACCATGGTGTAGTTAACACCATGGTGTAGTTAATACCATGGTGTAGTTAATACCATTGTGTAGTTAATACCATGGTGTAGTTAATACCATTGTGTAGTTAATACCATGGTGTAGTTAATACCATGGTGTAGTTAACACCATGGTGTAGTTAAAACCATGGTGTAGTTAATACCATTGTGTAGTTAATATTATGGTGTAGTTAATACCATTGTGTAGTTAATACCATGGTGTAGTTAACACCATGGTGTAGTTAACACCATGGTGTAGTTAATACCATGGTGTAGTTAACACCATGGTGTAGTTAATACCATGGTGTAGTTAATACCATGGTGTAGTTAATACCATGGTGTAGTTAACACCATGGTGTAGTTAACACCATGGTGTAGTTAATACCATGGTGTAGTTAACACCATGGTGTAGTTAATACCATGGTGTAGTTAATGCCATGGTGGAGTTAATACCATGGTGTAGTTAATACCATGATGTAGTTAATACCATGGTGTAGTTAATACCATGGTGTTGTTAATACCATGGTGTAGTTAACACCATGGTGTAGTTAATACCATGGTGTAGTTAATACCATGGTGTAGTTAATACCATGGTGTAGTTAATACCATGGTGTAGTTAATACCATTGTGTAGTTAATACCATGGTGTATTTAATACCATGGTGTAGTTAATACCATGGTGTAGTTAATGCCATGGTGTAGTTAATACCATGGTGTAGTTAATACCATGGTGTAGTTAATACCATGGTGTAGTTAATACCATGGTGTAGTTAACACCATGGTGTAGTTAATACTATGGTGTAGTTAATACCATGGTGTAGTTAATACCATTGTGTAGTTAATACCATGGTGTAGTTAATACCATGGTGTAGTTAATACCATGGTGTAGTTAATACCATGGTGTAGTTAATACCATGATGTAGTTAATACCATGGTGTAGTTAATACCATGGTGTAGTTAATACCATGGTGTAGTTAATACCATGGTGTAATTAATACCATGGTGTAGTTAATGCCATGGTGTAGTTAATACTATTGTGTAGTTAATACCATTGTGTAGTTAATACCATGGTGTAGTTAATACCATGGTGTAGTTAATACCATGGTGTAGTTAACACCATGGTGTAGTTAATACCATGGTGTAGTTAGTACCATGGTGTAGTTGGTACCATGATGTAGTTAGTACCATGGTGTAGTTGGTACCATGATGTAGTTAGTACAAAGGTGTAGTTAGTACCATGGTGTAGTTATCACCATGGTGTAGTTAGTACCATGGTGTAGTTAGCACTATTGTGTAGTTAGTACCATGGCGTGGTTAGCACTACGGTGTAATTAGCACCGTAGTGTAGTTAGCCCTATGATGTTAGCATTACTGTGCAGTTAGTACCATGATGCAGTTAGTACCATGATGTAGTTGGTACCATTGTGTAGTTAGCACTATCATGTAATTAGCACTATTGTGTAGTTAGCACTATGGTGTAGTTAGCACTAAGGTGTAGTTAGTACCACGATGTAGTTAGCACCAAGGTGTAGTTAGTACCATGGTGTCGTTAGTACCATGGTGTAGTTAGCACCATAGTGTAGTTAGCACTATGGTGTAGTTAGCACTATGGTGTGGCTAGTAGTATGGTGTGGCTAGTACTATGGTGTAGTTATCAATATGGTGTGGCTAGTACTATGGTGTGGCTAGTACTATGGTGTAGTTATCACTATGGTGTGGCTAGTACTATGGTGTGGCTAGTACTATGGTGTAGTTATCACTATGGTGTGGCTAGTACTATGGTGTGGCTAGTACTATGGTGTAGTTATCACTATGGTGTGGCTAGTACTATGGTGTAGTTATCAATATGGTGTGGCTAGTACTATGGTGTGGCTAGTACTATGGTGTAGTTATCACTATGGTGTGGCTAGTACTATGGTGTAGTTATCACTATGGTGTGGCTAGTACTATGGTGTGGCTAGTACTATGGTGTAGTTATCACTATGGTGTGGCTAGTACTATGGTGTGGCTAGTACTATGGTGTAGTTAGCAACACGGTGTAGTTAGCACCATAGTGTAGATAGCACCGTGGTGTAAGTGGCACCATGGTGTAAGTGGCACCACAATATAAGTGGCACCATGGTGTAAGTGGCACCATGATGTTAGTGGTACCATGGTGTAAATGGCACCATGGTGTAAGTGGCACCATGGTGTAAGTGGTACCATGGTGTAAGTGGCACCATGGTGTTAGTGGTACCATGGTGTAAGTGGCACCATGATATAAGTGGTACCATGGTGCGAGTGGTGCCATGGTATCACTTCATGGTACAATTCTCACTATGGTGAACAGTCGTACATGAACTGTTTGTGCTCCCACTTAAGTATAAATGTTGACGAGACGTTGCGCCTGCGCAGCACTCTTCTTCAGTCTAATACAGGCAATTATAGCACTGGAGACAGTGGAGAAGTGTAGGGTGGTCAGTTCCTCAACCTTGATATGGGTGGTCACTCTCTTAGCTGCGGGACTGATCACCTTCTCTGTCAAGGTTGAGGGACTGATCACTTCTGTCAAGGTTGAGGGACTGGTCACCTTCTCTGTCAAGGCAGAAGGACTGATCACCTTTTCTGTCAAGGCTGAGGGACGGAAAACCTTCTCTGTCCAGGCTGAGGGACTGATCACCATCTCTGTCAAGGCTGAGGGACTGATCACCTTCTCTGTCAAGGTTGAGGGACTGATCACCTCTGTCAAGGTTGAGGGACTGATCACCTTTTCTGTCAAAGCTGAGGGACTGATCACCTTCTCTGTCAAGGTTGAGGGACTGAAGGTTGAGGGACTGATCGCCTTTTCTGTCAAGGCTAAGGGACGGATAACCTTCTCTGTCCAGGCTGAGGGACTGATCACCTTCTCTGTCAAGGTTGAGAGACTGATCACCTTCTCTGTCAAGGCTGAGGGACTGATCACCTTCTCTGTCAAGGTTGAGAGACTGATCACCTTCTCTGTCAAGGCTGAGGGACTGATCACCTTCTCTGTCAAGGCTGAGGGACTGATCACCTTCTCTGTCAAGGCTGAGGGACTGATCGCCTTCTCTGTCAAGGCTGAGGGACTGATCACCTTCTCTGTCAAGGCAGAGGGACTGATCGCTTTCTCTGTCAAGGCAGAGGGACTGATCGCCTTCTCTGTCAAGGCAGAGGGACTGATCGCCTTCTCTGTCAAGGCAGAGGGACTGCTCGCCTTCTCTGTCAAGGCTGAGGGACTGATCACCTTCTCTGTCAAGGCAGGGGGACTGATCGCCTTCTCTGTCAAGGCTGAGGGACTGATCGCCTTCTCTGTCAAGGCAGAGGGACTGATCGTCTTCTCTGTCAAGGCAGAGGGACTGATCGCTTTCTCTGTCAAGGCAGAGGGACTGATCGCCTTCTCTGTCAAGGCAGAGGGATTGATCGCCTTCTCTGTCAAGGCTGAGGGACTGATCACCTTCTCTGTCAAGGCTGAGGGACTGATAACCTTCTCTGTCAAGGCTGAGGGACTGATAACCTTCTCTGTCAAGGCTGAGGGACTGATCGTCTTCTCTGTCAAGGCAGAGGGACTGATCGCCTTCTCTGTCAAGGCAGAGGGACTGATCGCCTTCTCTGTCAAGGCAGAGGGACTGATCGCCTTCTCTGTCAAGGCTGAGGGACTGATCACCTTCTCTGTCAAGGCAGGGGGACTGATCGCCTTCTCTGTCAAGGCTGAGGGACTGATCGCCTTCTCTGTCAAGGCTGAGGGACTGATCGCCTTCTCTGTCAAGGCTGAGGGACTGATCGCCTTCTCTGTCAAGGCTGAGGGACTGATCGCCTTCTCTGTCAAGGCTGAGGGACTGATCGCCTTCTCTGTCAAGGCAGAGGGACTGATCGCCTTCTCTGTCAAGGCAGAGGGACTGATCACCTTCTTTGTCAAGGCAGAGGGACTGATCGTCTTCACTGTCAAGGCAGAGGGACTGATCACCCTACAGAGACCTCTCCACTACTTCTGCTGTCTCCGGTTATGTAATCACCTTTGTTCAACTAGTGAAACCTGCTTCGTGGGCGAAACATTTCGACAGTAAAGATGTTAGTGTTTTACTATTCAAAATCTTTTTGTGTACTTTCTGCTTACTGTGTTCAGTCAAATTTACTTATATTAATGGAGTTAGATTCTTCATACGAAGTGTAGGAATATTCTTTGATTACGTCAACATATAATGTCAGTTCATAATATCTATAATATACAGTGGATTATAATGACTGTATTGTAATATCTATAATGACTATATCAAATTTTGTCAACAATACAGTAGGGCCCCGCTTATACAGCAGGTTAGGTCCTGGGTTACTGTAGGGCCCCGCTTATACAGCAGGTTAGGTCCTGGGTTACTGTAGGGCCCCGCTTATACAGCAGGTTAGGTCCTGGGTTACTGTAGGGCCCCGCTTATACAGCAGGTTAGGTCCTGGGTTACTGTAGGGCCCCACTTATACAGCAGGTTAGGTTCCAGGCTACTGTTGTAAAGTGAAAATCGCTGTAAAGTGAAATATGGCCTTTTATTTCACTTTCAAATGCATATAAAAGACTGATAACATGTTTATACTATCATATATTAGGTGAGCAATACAGCTAGGACTCAAAAATCCATACACAGTACACACATTACTTACCTTCAAATATTTATTGTAGGAAGTCTGAGTAAATGAAGAATGGATCTAATTGAAAACCACAGCATTAGCGAAACGACGTAAAGCGAAGCATTGCAAAGCGAGACCCTCCTGTACTAATGCCATACACATCATACATTACTGCCTACTTACTAATCTATATAACTAATCTGCATAAGTGTTTAAATATATGTGTAACTAATTAACTTCTCAGTATCTTAATTAATTGTCTGAGTATTTAAATAATTAACTATTTAACAAACAGATTAATAAACAATTTAGTTTTAACTTACTATATTATTTATATTTTTTGCTGCTGTCACTTAGGTATTACCAAGAAAAAATTGCCACTATATTTACATTGTAAGATGCCTCAGGGAAAAGAGCTATAATGTTGCCTTTATGTGTTGCGAATTCTGGCTTCTGTTCTATTATTATTATTATTATCATCATCATCATTAGTAGTAGTAATAACCACTGTGCTGCTCACGGCTGTTTCGCATGACTTACTTCAGTTGGTGGGTGCAGGTCACCTGTGACCTCATCTCCAAGATGTTACTCCTTACATTGTATATAAATCTCTGGTCTCACTGAACTTCACTTGTGATGAAGGACACTCACCGTGCCCGTGTCATACGGCCGCCCCTGAATGCTCGCCGTGCCCCTGCCACAGGGCTGTAAACGATACTTCGCTTGTACAAACTCCAACACTCCTTCGGCAGCCACTGCCGGGTCACCACACGGAGAAGACCCAGGCCAGGACCCGTCCTGGCAAACCTACCTGAACATGAACACTGAACTTCATATGGTGAATTAGACACATATACAACATCTGGGTATCTTAGTAGAAGTTTCACCATCCAGTGGCTTATCAGTACAATACATGTGTATAATCTGAAGACTGAATAAACATATACAAAAGTCAGTGGAAGACGAGGTAATCAGTCCCTCAGCCTAGGAGCAGGTGATGAACATAGGAACACCACTAGTTAGTTTAGTATCTTTATTATGCGCCCCAAACCCATCCTGTGGGCCGCACGCCACCAGATGTGCCGTAAGACACACCATCAGAGGTGCCACCACAGGTGCTATCAGAGGTGCCACCACAGGTGCTATCAGAGGTGCCACCACAGGTGCTATCAGAGGTGCCACCACAGGTGCTATCAGAGGTGCCACCACAGGTGCTATCAGAGGTGCCACCACAGGTGCTATCAGAGGTGCCACCACAGGTGCTATCAGAGGTGCCACCACAGGTGCCACCACAGGTGCCACCACAGGTGCCACCACAGGTGCTATCAGTGGTGCCATAAGACACACCAACAGAGGTGCCACGACAGGTGGTATCAGACACATCAACAGAGGTGTCACCACAGGTTTACTCTGATGGCGTAGCTAAACCCCCACAGGTTCGGTTCTTTCCACTAGCAATACATATTCATTCTCCTTTTTCCTCATGGCTACAAGGGTTTATCTCAAACCTGTATCATACGCGTGACTGGTGAGGAGACTTTGTATGAGTGGAAAGGTTGAGCCAGGGTCATGGTTAAACAGATAAAATACAAACCTCAGAGATTACTGTCTTGTTTATGATCGGCCACTTGTAGGTATTATGGAGTCCAGTTAATCTTATCACTGTGTGTATACAGTCTCTTCTCTACACACTGAGAGGTGTGCATCTGTGTGTGTATATAGTGAGAAGTGTGTATCTCATGTATGTACACTGAGAGATGGATATCTCAGTGTATATATGCACTGAGACGTGTATATACACACTGAGCGGTGTGTTCCATTCTATATACACTGAGAAGTGTGTATCAATGTATATACACTGAAAACAAACTTCAGTCCTTGTTTTATAAATTAAAGTATCGACGACACCGTCTCTGGGGACTGTAGCCTTAATGACTCATGCATTCAATAGGTATTAATTATGTCTCTCGTGCTAATTAATTCAGAGACGGAAATCCCACAGGATAATTCTGTATCTAGGATGACCTAATTACCTACTTGTGATTACTCGTTCGTAAACCTATAATGACACTAATAATAATAATTACAAAAGCAATAATAATACAGTAATAGTAATAATATTTACAAAAGCAAAAATAATAATATAATTAATAATAACAATAATAATATAGTAATAATAGTAATAATAATAGTAATATGAAGAAGAAGAAGAAGAAAAAAAAAGAATAAGAACAGTGGCAGCAGTAAAAGTAATATGGTAATAAAATGTTGAAAAGAAGTGGAAAAGTGGATAACAATGTCAGCTCTGAAGATAACGCTGAATGGAAGTTGTTTGTTTGTTAATAAAGAATTAATCAGTGATGTATTGTGTTTTTCTCCGTTTTTCAAGGACAAGTGAGGCAAGATATTGATTAACATGATAAATCTGAATTATACCAGGTGGAGGTAAGTCTGAATTATACCAGGTGGAAGTAAGTCTGAATTATACCAGGTGGAAGTAAGTCTGAATTATACCAGGTGGAAGTAAGTCTGAATTATACCAGGTGGAAGTAAGTCTGAATTATACCAGGTGGAAGTAAGTCTGAATTATACCAGGTGGAAGTAAGTCTGAATTATACCAGGTGGAAGTAAGTCTGAATTATACCAGGTGGAAGTAAGTCTGAATTATACCAGGTGGAAGTAAGTCTGAATTATACCAGGTGGAAGTAAGTCTGAATTATACCAGGTGGAGGTAAGTCTGAATTATACCATGTGTGGGTAAGTCTGGAGTATACCAGGTGGGGATAAGTCTGAATTATACCAGGTGGAAGTAAGTCTGAATTATACCAGGTGGGGGTAAGTCTGGAGTATACCAGGTGGGGGTAAGTCTGGGGTATACCAGGTGGGGGTAAGTCTGGAGTATACCAGGTGAGGGTAAGTCTGGAGTATACCAGATAAGGTAAGTCTGGAGTATACTATTCCTTGATAATGTGAGAAACCAAGAAAAACCTTGAATTTTCCTTCTGACGTATGACAGATGGAACTCAGGTTGATCAGCTGACGCACTACCACAGATACACCTGTGTTTGGCGAGTGTGGGAGCAAAGAACTACACCCATGCGAATGACCCGAGGGTTGAAGCGAGTGCCCAAGGAGAAATTAGGGACAGCCAAAAAGAAATCTCTAGCATGCGGTGCCTTTACCGCGTGATGGCAAGCTTGTACTTTACTGAGCTATTGCAAGCAGATTGTGACCAGATCTACCTGGAGTTCATTACCTTTATAACTTGTTCAGCTATCAAAACTTTGGGGCCCAGTCCCTAGACCCGTTATGTACCTCCGTAATCCTTTGACTACCGCCCACAGGATGGGTATGAAGGTGTATGATAAAGATATTAAACTAACTTGTTAAGCAGTGTTTCGGCGGAGCTAGTCTGCAAGGATATCCTACTGTTGTAAGCAGAGGAGTCTGAAATGTTACTGTGTTACTTGGTGAGCTACCTGGAGGTCGTTCCTAGAGTCAACTCCCCGCGGCCCAGTGCTTGACTGGGTAGTAAGTTCCTACGGTACCTTTCAAGTATCCTGGGACTATCACCTTTACTAGTTCACAGTATGTAATACATGAGGATAGAAATTCAGGTAATACTACCCGTGTTGTCATGCCAACTGCTAATTTCATCTCCCCCCCCCCTTGATCATGTACCTCTTCTGTAATCCATTGACTACCGCCCACAGGATGTGTATGGGGTGCATAATAAAAATATTAGACTAACTAAACTAACCCCTTGGTCTCGACGCAGGTGTTGCTTGATACCAAGAGTGATCTTCCAGCGACACACTTAGTGATGTCTTGACTACTGATCCCTAGTGTGAGTCACATTAACTCAATATTTGGCTGTTAAAGGGAGGTGCACATCTCAAAAAATAAGTTAGTCTAGGTAGGGTTAGACACCAGTGGACCTGATTACTGCCTGGGCTGTACTCCCACAACCTTCTTAATTATACATCACAGAAAAGACACTAGCAATTCCTTAGGCAAATTTTTCCGTTAATGTTATTTAAATGCATATTGTAGCTAAAATCTGCTCTTTAGATCGATGACAACTCATAGAGACGCAGAGAAAACACAAGTAACCACACAAGAGATTGGTGCAAAAACTGGAGGACCAAGCGGGGATAACAGGGAAGGCACTACAATGGATCAGGGAATACTTGTCAGGAAGACAGCAGCGAGTCATGGTACGTGGCGGTGTCAGAGTGGGCACCTGTGACCAGCGGGGTCCCACAGGGGTCAGTCCTAGGACCAGTGCTGTTTCTGGTATTTGTGAACGACATGACAGAAGGAATAGACTCGGAGGTGTCCCTGTTTGCAGATGACGTGAAGCTGATGAGAAGAATTCACTCGATCGAAGACCAGGCAGAACTACAAAGGGATCTGGACAAGCTGTAGACATGGTCCAGCAATTGGCTCCTGGAGTTCAATCCCACCAAGTGCAAAGTCATGAAGATTGGGGAAGGGCAAAGAAGACTGCAGACGGAGTACAGTCTAGGGGGCCAGAGACTACAAACCTCACTCAAGGAAAAAGATCTTGGGGTGAGTATAACACCAGGCACATCTCCTGAAGCGCACATCAACCAAATAACGACTGCAGCATATGGGCGCCTAGCAAACCTCAGAACAGCATTCCGACATTTTAATAAGGAATCGTTCAGGACCCTGTACACAGTGTACGTTAGGTCCATATTGGAGTATGCGGCACCAGTTTGGAACCCACACCTAGCCAAGCACGTAAAGAAACTAGAGAAAGTGCAAAGGTTTGCAACAAGACTAGTCCCAGAGCTAAGAGGTATGTCCTACGAGGAGAGGTTAAGGGAAATCAACGTGACGACACTGGAGGACAGGAGATAGGGGGGACATGATAACGACATACAAAATACTGAGAGGAATTGACAAGGTGGACAAAGACAGGATGTTCCAGAGATGGGACACAGCAACAAGGGGACACAGTTGGAAGTTGAAGACACAGATGAATCACAGGGATGTTAGGAAGTATTTCTTCAGCCACAGAGTAGTCAGCAAGTGGAATAGTTTGGGAAGCGATGTAGTGGAGGCAGGATCCATACATAGCTTTAAGCAGAGGTATGATAAAGCTCACGGCTCAGGGAGAGTGACCTAGTAGCGATCAGTGAAGAGGCGGGGTCAGGAGCTCGGACTCGACCTCTGCAACCTCAACTAGGTGAGTACTGGCTGGCAGTGGCAGTCAGTTGTGGAACTGGTCTCTATCATTACGAAATACTGCAGGTATGTGTTTTTTGTGCTGGTATTACTTTGCTCTTCTCCAGTAAGCTACGCGAAACTAATATAGAGAAATATTTCTATTCTCGTGCACGATTGATTTCCACGTAGTTTCAGCACATTTAAAGGTACTCTTGGAGTTGCCATGAAAAAAAATATATATACAAATATTTGGCATGTAGCAGTCAGCTGATCTCGTACTATACACTCCTCCCACATCGACCCACTCAGGTTGCCAACTAATACGTATATCTACTGCCACTAACTAGTCACTATGCCTAGTTTAAATGTTATTTTATACTCTTATCGTGTATATCTGCATTTGCGAATAAGAGAAATTTTGTTTTTGTTCACCATTGAGTTATTTTGTGTATGTAAATATTAAAATTCACCAGGAGTGCCCTAACATCTAAGCGCGTCGTGTGATCTCTTGAATTTCTATTAACCGAGTACAAAGCTCAGAAACGTTTTCTCTTTGAATGCTGAGGTCATTCCAACGCCTTCCACTGTTAGCCACTGACCGTCTTGATAACGATTAAACTTTTTTCTTTCTGTGCAGTACACTGTTCAAATAGATATAGGGGCTGAGACTCGACCCATGTAATGACGTGTGGGGGGAGGAGTACAATGAAGCATAATGATATATTTTACTTTGCCCTACAATGGCTTAGGGGCAACTTTGTGCCCTACAACGAGGCACCGTCTTTTAAACACCACTACAATGAGTTCCTGTGACCATCTGTCAAATACTATGTCTTACAGTGAGTTGAAGTAACAATCTCAATACTTGGCCCTACAACAAGTGCTAATTAATCAGAATTGCGTTTACTGTTTCCCCAATGGAAATAAGTCACTCTGTCTGACTTTTTTGGGTTATCCTAGGTTCTCTACACATATGCTGCTATGTATGATAATTCTATGTAACTGTATTTGTGTATACCTGAATAAACTTACTTACTTACTTAATCAACCATGATGAGTTTGGCTTTACATTACAAACTGAATTGTTTGCCATCTTAATGGCACTAAAATTAACTTATTACAGTGAGGCTGGCTCTTTGATCATCATAGATTTTGTCATCATCGACTCGTACAATGACTAAGAACATGTTCATCGGAGAAACCAGAGATATTAAAATATCAGAAAGGAATCAATATATAATGTTTATGGATTCCTTCTCACACTGAATTACTCCTACGTGAAAAAGATAAATAAGGATTAGAAATAATATTAGGCGAGCAATAAATGATGAATCTGAGTGTCTAAGAATGGAGTTAGAAACATGAGTACATCTGTAATTCGTTGTAATAACATGAAGGCAGATAAACTCATTTATTAGTATGTTTAGCAGCAGAAATAGTAATAATAACTGTAAAGTGCAATGGTAATTACAATAATAAAAACAATAATCGTAATTATTGCCTTTCATGCTTTATATTATTGCAAATATCTGCATTCCATTATTTAAATTAGATCATTTGTATTAGGTCACTCCTGGATGTCTGCCCAGTGTTAGGCTGGAGGTAGTTCACAGTGTTCAGTGAGGGGACACACAGCCAAGACCTTGTGCGCAGCAGTGTTGCCTTGCATGTACTGGGGTTTTGTTCGTCAGGAAACAGGAATGTTCCCTGACATTTTGTTTTTGTCAAGTGATGATGCATAAAGTGGTTAAGCATCGAGGATCACCATACAGAGATGAATATACGTTTAACCTGGCTATCTTTTATGGGTTTCGAGAGGTTTCCTATCCAGGAGCCTGGACCAAGCTTGCTTGGTCAACCAGGCTATTACTGCCGGCGGCACACATCTATCACAGCCTAATTGATCCGGCACTTAAAATAATTACATTTATATTTATTAAAAGTACTTTTGAAAAAATGTGTGATGTACGTTTAGCTTGATATATCTTTGATGAGTGCTGAGAGTTTTTCTACTTCCGAAACCCACCCAGTGGGCAACGGTAAACAATATGTTCAATGAGGACAAATTCCAACTACTCCGTTATGGAAAACTGGAAGAGATAATAACTAGAACAGAGTATACTACAGACTCCGGCCATACAATAGAGCGGAAAAATAATGTAAGGGACCTGGGAGTAGTAATGTCTGAGGATCTCACTTTCAAGGATCACAACAGTGCCACGATCGCACGTGCAAAGAAAATGATAGGATGGATAATGAGAACTTTCAAAACGAGAGATGCCAAGCCAATGATGATCCTTTTCAAATCACTTGTTCTCTCTAGGCTGGAATACTGCTGTACATTAACATCTCCATTCAAAGCAGGTGAAATCGCAGATCTAGAGAGTGTACAGAGATCCTTTACTGCACGTATAAGTTCTGTCAAGCACCTTAACTACTGGGAACGCTTGGAAGCACTTGACTTGTACTCGTTGGAACGCAGGAGAGAGAGATATATCATAATCTACACTTGGAAAATCTTGGAAGGAATGGTCCCAAATCTGCACACAGAAATCACTCCCTACGAAAGTAAAAGACTGGGCAGGCGATGCAAAATGCCCCCAATAAAAGTAGGGGCGCCATTGTTACACTAAGGGAAAACACCATAAGTGTCCGGGGCCCAAAACTGTTCAACAGCCTCCCATCAAGCATTAGGGGAATTGCCAATAAGCCCCTGGCTGCCTTCAAGAGAGAGCTGAATAGATACCTAAAGTCAGTGCCGGATCAGCCGGGCTGTGGCTCGTACGTTGGACTGCGTGCGGCCAGCAGTGACAGCCTAGTTGATCAGGCCCTGATCCATCGGGAGGCCTGGTCATGGACCGGGCCGCGGGGGCGTTGATCCCCGGAATAACCTCCAGGTATGGGCCAGGAACGTCAAGTGCTTGCCTGGTCAACCAGGCTGTTGCTGTTGGTGGCCCACAGCCCCACATATCTATCACAGCCTGGTTGATCTGGCATCTAGTGAAGATACTTGTCCAGTTTCCTCTTGAAGACTTGTCCCAGCAGTATTTATGATATCTTCTGGTAAGATGTTGAATAAATTAGAGAAGGAATTGACTACTGCGATGCACCTCTCTTCTTGTGTTTGATGAATCAACCAGGTTGTTATTAGTGGCCCGCAGACCTACATACCTATCACAGCCTAGCACTTGTTCCGATTATATTTGATATTTGTACCCGCCTATATATACTGTATTATTTGCACTCGTCTCCATTTAGGTGAGAAGCTAGATGCAGGTGCTGTTCATCCAAGAAACTGGAGTTACCCTCCCTTTCCTTGGATCGAAACTAGTTACTTTCCATTCCCCAGGGGTTACACAACCCTCCCGGCGTTATGGCTTCCCCGTGAGTGTCATAATAATTTGTAGTCAGCTGTGTACAGTGACCTATTTGTACTCCCTTGTATATGTACTAACATCTTTGTACTCACCTGTGTGTTTGTAGGAATAATAAATCTCGGTTACTGTTGCAGCTTTATTAAGGAAAGAACACAGATTTAATTATAAAATTGAAACATCACACCGACATTTGCCAACCCTCACTGTTCAGTAGAGAACATGACGTCACACAACACAAAAGATTCCACAACGGTTTTTAACTATTTTTTCAATGCCTTCCAAGACATGGAATCACATAGCACTTCACTGCCCTAACTTTATATATATTATTACTATTATACTGAATCCCCAACTCTTCTACTGTAGACAGTATGGCGCCAGACACTCCAGGAATCACTCAACTGGGACTTCCTGATCCACTAGTCAAAACTGGCGTGTGAAGCTGTAACTTTCACCACGGCCCATCGTTGCTATCCACACTGGATTAACACTCTTATATACTTTTCAGGGCATTTAGTGAAGGCATTATTGTTATTATATTTATGGGGAAGCGCTAAATGCCCCTGCATAATAGTGGCTTTGTACTTAGCAAACCAAAATTGTAATTACATATTGTAACCTTTACAAAGAGTAACCCTTTATCTTATCTTTATCTTTAAATCCGTAGAGGTCATACAGCGCCTGGGGCATCGGGAGGTAATCAGGTTTCACTAAGGAATGGAAGTACAAGTTCCTTTGATCAAGAGCCCTTCACTGGCATCAAGAAAGCTCCCTTGGGGGGATTTATTAAACGAAATGGTTCGCCACGAATGGTTTTTTTAGTCCCTGTGATGAAAAGTTTCTTTTAATTAACGTAAATGTTCGTGTCTTGATCCAAATCTTGTCTGTTACCTGGAGGTTATTCCGGGGATCAACGCCCCCCGCGGCCCGGTCCATGACCGGGCCTCCAGATTGATCAGGGCCTGATCAACTAGGCTGTCACTGCTGGCCGCACGCAGTCCAACGTACGAGCCACAGCCCGGCTGATCCGGCACTGACTTTAGGTATCTGTCCAGCTCTCTCTTGAAGGCAGCCAGGGGTTTATTGGTAATTCCCCTAATGCTTGATGGGAGGCTGTTGAACAGTCTTGGGCCCCGGACACTTATGGTGTTTTCCTTAGTGTACCAATGGCGCCCCTACTTTTTATTGGGGGTATTTTGCATCGCCTGCCCAGTCTTTTACTTTCGTAGGGAGTGATTTCTGTGTGCAGATTTGGGACCATTGCTTCCAGGATTTTCCAAGTGTAGATTATGATATATCTCTCCCTCCTGCGTTCCAACGAGTACAAGTCAAGTGCTTCCAAGCGTTCCCAGTAGTTAAGGTGCTTGACAACTTATACGCGCAGTAAAGGATCTCTGTGCACTCTCTAGATCTGCGATTTCACCTGCTTTGAATTGAGATGTTAATGTACAGCAGTATTCCAGCCTAGAGAGAACAAGTGATTTGAAAAGGATCATCATTGGCTTGGCATCTCTCGTTTTGAACGTTCTCATTATCCATCCTATCATTTTCTTTGCACGTGCGATCGTGACACTGTTGTGATCCTTGAACGTGAGATCCTCAGACATTACTACTCCCAGGTCCCTTACATTATTTTTCAGCTCTATTGTATGGCCAGAGTCTGTAGTATACTCTGTTCTAGTTATTATCTCTTCCAGTTTTCCATAACGGAGTAGTTGGAATTTGTCCTCATTGAACATCATATTGTTTACCGTTGCCCACTGGAAAACTTTGTTTATATCTTCTTGGAGGTTAACCGCGTCCTCAGCAGATGACAGCCTCATGCAGATCCTAGTATCATCGGCAAAGGATGATACCGTGCTGTGATGTATATCTCTGTCTATGTCTGATATGAGGATGAGGAATAAGATGGGGGCGAGTACTGTGCCTTGTGGAACAGAGCTCTTCACTATGGCAGCCTCCGATTTAACTCTGTTGACCACTACTCTTTGTGTTCGATTTGTTTGGAAGTTGAAGATCCATCTCCCCACTTTCCCAGTTATTCCCTTAGCACGCATTTTATGGGCTATTACGCCATGATCGCATTTGTCAAATGCTTTTGCAAAGTCTGTGTATATTACATCTGCATTCTGATTTTCTTCCAATGCATCCAAGGCCATATCATAGTGATCCAGTAGTTGTGAGAGGCAGGAGCGACCTGCCCTGAACCCATGTTGCCCTGGATTGTGCAGATTTTGGGAATCCAGGTGATTTGCAATCCTGCTTCTTAGCACTCTTTCAAAGATTTTTATGATGTGGGACGTCAGAGCTATTGGTCTATAGTTCTTAGCTAATGCTTTGCTGCCACCTTTATGGAGTAGGGCTATATCCGTCGTTTTAAGTGACTGGAATTTCACCCATGTCCAAGCTCCTCCTCCATAGTGTACTTAGGGCACGCGTGAGGGGTTTCTTGCAGTTCTTAATGAAAACAGTTCCACGAGTCTGGGCCCGGGGCTGAGTGCATGGGCATATTGTCAATGGCTTTTTCGAAATCTATCGGAGTTAGGGTAATGTCGGAAATCTGGCATACATTTATGGAGTTTTGAGGCTCATTCATGAAGAAATCATTTGGGTCGTCGATCCTCAGACCGATTAGTGGTTCACTAAACACAGAGTCGTACTGGGATTTCAATATTTCACTCATTTTCTTGTTGTCATCTGTGTAAGTCCCATCCTGTCTGAGTAAGGGCCCGATACTAGATGTGGTATTTGCCTTGTTTTTGGCATATGAAAAGAAATATTTTGAATTTCTTTCAATTTCACTAATAGCTTTAAGCTCCTCCTGTCTCTCCTGGTTCCTGTAAGAGTCATTTAACTTAAGTTCGATAGTTTCCACTTCCCTGGTCAGCGCCTCCTTTCGTGTATCAGATATTCTAGCACTCCTGAGGAGCTCAGTGACTCTTCGTCGTCTTCTGTAGAGGGAGCGCCTTTCTCCAGTTTACTCCTGCTCTTCTTTCTAAGGGGAATATGCCTAGAACATGCTTCAACTGCCAGGAAGTTGATCCTTTCAAGGCACTGGTTTGGATCCATGTCATTTAAGATATCTTCCCAACATGTTTCGTTTAGGACATGGTTTATCTGGTCCCAGTTGATGTTCTTGTTGTTGAAGTTGTATTTTGTAAAGACACCTTCACAGGTACATGCATTCTGCTGATCAGGACCCCTATGCATGTACGTCTGGACTTCGATTATGTTGTGATCGGAATTAGTTGTTTTTGATATTCTTATGTCTCTTATCAGGTCCTCATTATTTGTGAAGATAAGGTCAAGTGTGTTTTCTAGTCTTGTTGGCTCCACTGTCTGCTGGCTTAAGGTGTGTTTTTCGCAGAGACTTAGTAGCTCAGGTGTGTGACCTTTCATCTGCGCTACCTCCGGGGATTGTATCAGCTATAACATTATTTGCTACATTCTTCCATTTTGTATGCCTTAGGTTGAAATCACCAAGCAGTAAGATGTTTGGGGATGGAGCTGGAAGGTTTTCCAGACAGTAATCAATTTTCAGTAGCTGTTCCTTGAACTGTTGTGACGTTGCATCAGGTGGCTTATATACAACCACGATGACTAAGTTTTGGTTCTCGATCTTTATTGATAGAACTTCAACTACCTCATTTGTGGTGTTCAGCAACTCCGTGCAGATGGTCTGTATCACCATATCATTTACAACCTAGTCATACCCTTGTCTTCTGTTACTAAAGGACTCGCATAATAACCTGATCAATTTGCTAATGTAGGCCTCAAAACATCACATACGGTGTTAGCACAGACGGCATGTTCACCAAGCATCTGCAACAGGAATGTGAATCTTGTTGCACCAGGGCGTTGGATGGGGATGTTCTAGGTAAGTGTGGGAGGAGAGGGAGCAGCTAGACAGAAGATAAATTATTAAGATAAGCCAAAATTGGTCAAAACCACACGACGGACCAACGCCCTTGCAGGAGAGCTACCTGTAGTAGTAGTAGTAGTAGTAGTAGTAGTAGTAGTAGTAGTAGTAGTAGTAGTAGTAGTAGTAGCAGTAGTAGTAGTAGTAGTAGTAGTAGTAGTAGTAGTAGTAGTAGTAGTAGTAGTAGTAGTAGTAGTAGTAGTAGTAGTAGTAGTAGTCTTCTGGCAGAGTTTATGTCAGCTTTAAGAAAGTACACACTAGATAAACATGACTTCAACGAAAAATTGTTTGCATTATATGCAATTTAATTACAAGTTTCCCTAATCATCACAGATGATTAGGCAAACCAGAAATGGGCGTGAAGGCAATAATGGAAGCTTGAAACATGAACCACAAGTAGATTATTTTTTTATTAGGATGATAAGAAGGGAATGAGTTAGACGAGGAAGTGGAGGAGTGTAACTGGAGGGTGTTCTGGGGGTCAACGCCCCCGTGGCCCAGTCATGCAGTTTCAAGAAAAGGTATGATAGGGACCAAAAGGCAAGGAACCAGTAATGCTGTGTAATTTAACATTAAGAAACGGAGCCAGGGGCTGAGATTCTACTCCAACAACTGACCTCCGATGGTTGTAAATGGTATGATGACACCGACAAATTGTGGAAAAAATAATTGTGTACAACTCAGGATATTTATTAAAGGAAACGTTTCGCCACGAGTGACTTTATTAGTCCTCATCATGAAGCCACTCGTGGCGAAACGTTTCCTTTAATAAATATCCTGAGCTGTACTGTGTCATTTTCCACAACTGAGCTCCAAGTTTCAGTTCTGGTTTGGCTGCAACACAGCTCTATATCAGAGCATGTCAGTCATGTGTCCTGTACTTCCGCTTTAGTAGCTAACATGATATGGTTGCTATCGTAATGTTGGAGGCTGCGACTGTCCACGATATCCTGTATCATCCGATATCTAGGAGTACGTCTGACATGATCTCATTACTGTTTCAAAACTGCAGTGAAATTTGATCTTCATAGTCAATTTGACTTTTTTTGGTTTATCCTACGTAATTTACATATGATAACTGTACCTATGTGTACCTGTGCCTAAATATTTATTAATCAAAACCAAATTACCTTCCATTCCTCAGACAATATGACCCTCTACAGGTTTAGCTTTTTATAATGATAATAATGATGATGAGGATTTATTTTTTAGAGAAAATAACCAAAAATGTGAAATATTGAAAAAGTTGTCATAGAATGTGGGTGCCTCAACTATCGATCCAAAGAATGGCGCTCAGGTTTTCCCCTTCATGTAACTGTGGGTTGCATGTTACTAGTAATAAACCGCCTATATATCTGGCATGTGCTGCGTCGCTCATGATCAATAGACTATTGCTTACAAGACTAAGAAAAATAATTTCCTTTCTAGTAACAAAAAAAATAATTAGAAACAAGACGGAGCATCATATTCGACACTGTATCATAACAAGCCTTGAAATTCCTTTCCAAAACAGTGCTTCGTCAGGCTTATGAACAATAAAATGAAAGTAAAACTGACGAGTACGTTCAATAAATTGTGCAGTATATATGTTATAACCAGGAGCAGCTGTATGTGGGCCCCTCATCAAGCAGGATAGTGCAGTGCTGCGTGAGAGTGGCCACTCATCAAGCCTGGTAGCGCAGTGCGTCGAGTAGATCGAAGGTGGTAGCACTCGTGTTTGCACCTCATAGACAGTGCGTTTGTTTTAATTTGATGCTAGTGGAATTCTGAGCATCTCTCGGGCTTGTAGTGTTAGGGACACCCTTCTGCACGGATCCAAACATTGATATACGGAAGTTAGTTCGTTATACGCTTGCTTTGGTGTTTAGATTGTCTTTGTTTGACAGGACTGAACTGGTCTGGTCCCAGCTGATGTGTAGTTGCCAAGCTCTCAAAACTCATTGTTTTTAGCCAGAATTGTAAATCAGACCAACATTTCTTGTGTAAACCATAAGTAATTTAGTGTGATAACTCAAGTCTACCAGGCTAGCATGCATATCACGCAGAGTTTCAGAAACTGCAAGTGCTTCAGTGAGGTGTAGAGGCAAATTTGAAAGCTAGGTTGAAACTGGCTGTGTATTGATTTCTCGTTCTCTCTGCCCAAGTTCCCGGCAAAGTTAAGGTGTGGTCTTGATGAATCACACATTCACCTCTGCGAGCCGGAGACACAAAGGTGTGAGCCTCAGCGGTAAAGCAAAGTAGAAGTTACACAAATAACTTTGTCTTCTCCCTTCTTGGCAACTCAAGGACCCCCCTCAGGTTCTACAGATCATTGCATCATTGGTACAGCTATTCTAAGGCACTCCAAAGGCACTTGGGGATGTCTAATGCCACTAAATATCGGTGTTAAATTGTGAAAGTCATTGCAACATAAAGAGAGTAACATTGACCTTAGTTTAGTCATGGTGATTAAGACTGGTGTGAGGATTGACCAGAAACGTTTGTCTCCAACTGAGCTTCAGAGTTGTACTTCATCAAAGTTTTTCTTTTGTAATTCTTTAAGATTTGCTTAATTACATTACCCTAACAGTACCTCGATTTTGGGAACCTAGATATACAGTAGTTTAAGTGTGGGTATTTCAAGGGTAGAATATATGTTCACAGGTGAACGCACGCATACTCCTGCTGAGACAAAGGACAGTTTCTCCCATTTGTGGTGAAAGCAGAAAAATTGGCCTGTGTTGTCCTCCCACACGTAAACGAAATATTTTATGTGACTTTTGAGGTTAAATAGTAAAACGTCAGCAGAGCCTTTGTTTACGTAAAGGCTGAGAGCACCTGGTCACTGCTTGGTTATGACCTTACACCAGACAACAATAACAAAGGGAAACTGAGTGGATTGGTGGACAAAATGATAAAATTGGTAAAGCAGGAAGGATGAATAGACAAGTCTAATAAGGAAAATGAAAATTTGAAGAGTGGGTTATAGGGCATTAAAAAAAAAAGATGCAACCCATAGAGAATGCATGTTTATTAATAAACTGCAAAAACTTTAATTTATTGGCTGTTATGGTTTTTCACATGTGAACACTGAAATATGTTACTGAACACTTAGATTTAATATATCTTTTGGGTCACTGTGTATATTTTTCCTGGGACAAATACATTAACTTATTTTAAAAAAACAACCATGTTATCTGTTGCATGGAAATAAGTTATTTGTTGTGGTAATGTTTATTTTGGTAATAATAGACAAATTAGGAATATCAGCAATTATGTAAATTATTAACTGGGTTGTGCAATGGAAACAGTTGTTTTAAACTAAGAAAGAAGCTTTAATAAGATAACCTAACCTAGACCAGCAGTAAAATTGTCGATTAGGTTAATGTGGGTAATATATACAACCTCTCCTCTCTTAGTGATGTACCCCTCAGGGAAGGTTCCTTGATGTTGGTGAGGGGCTCTTGATTTAGGGAATTGGATCTGTTCTCCAGTTCCCCAAATTAAGCCTGAATGCCTTCCACATCCCCCCCCCAGGCGCTGTATAATCCTCCGGGTTTAGCGCTTCCCCCTTGATTATAATAATAATAATAATAATCTTAGTGATGTACTCGTTTACCAAAAACTCGGACTTACGATGGGCTCTGACCAGTATGCATTTCTAAATAATGTATATTAGAGCTGATTTCCTCTATTTTATTTATTACCATATACAGTACACTATAAACATTTAAAAATATACCAGAAATGTTATAAATGATGCAAAGGTGACATTAAAACAAAATCATAGATGACTGACACAACCCAGTACCATTATAGTATGCTCCTCACTTAACGACGAGTTCGTTTATCGACGTGGTCTTAAGAACTGTCGTTAAGTGAGGAGAGGCTGTATTAGGTTAGGTTGTATTAAAAGAAAACTTCTCCCTCTCTCATTCTCTCCCTCTCTCATTCTCTCTCTCTCTCATTCTCTCTCTCTCTCATTCTCTCTCTCTCTCATTCTCTCTCTCTCTCATTCTCTCTCTCTCTCATTCTCTCTCTCTCTCATTCTCTCTCTCTCTCATTCTCTCTCTCTCTCATTCTCTCTCTCTCTCATTCTCTCTCTCTCTCATTCTCTCTCTCTCTCTCTCTCTCTCTCTCTCTCTCTCTCTCTCTCTCTCTCTCTCTCTCTCTCTCTCTCTCTCTCTCATTCTCTCTCATTCTCTCTCATTCTCTCTCATTCTCTCTCTCTCTCTTTTTACAC
>NC_091356.1:4521131-4527503 GCF_038502225.1 Cherax quadricarinatus | reverse complement strand
TGACCAGAACTGAGTAGCATAGTCTAAATGAGGCCTAACCAAGGATATATAGAGTTGAAGAACAGCCTGAGGACTTCTCTTATTTATACTTCTAGATATGAAGCCAAGAATTCTGTTAGCTTTATTGCGAGCACTAATGCACTGTTGTCTTGGTTTTAAATTACTGCTAACCAGAACTCCTAAACCCTTTTCGCAATCAGTAGTATTAAGATCTACATTATTTAGTTTATATGTGGCATTGTTATTTACCTGTCCAACATTTAGAACTTTGCATTTGTGAATATTAAACTGCATCTGCCACTTCTCCGACCATTGCACCAGTCTATTCAAATCATCCTGGAGTGCTCTAGTGTCCTCATTAGAATGAATTAGACGGCCTATTTTGGTGCCATCAGCAAATTTGCTTATGTCGTTATTTATTCCCACATCTATGTCGTTTATGTAAATTGTGAACAACAACGGGCCCAACACTGACCCCTGAGGAACACCGCTTGTGACGTGCCCCCATTCTGATTTCTCCCCATTTATTCAAACTCTCTGCTGTCTATTTGTCAGCCATACCTCTACCCAGGAAAATATTTCTCCTATTCCGTTTGCCTTAAGTTTCCTCAGTAGCCTCTGGCGTGGAACTCTATCGAAAGCCTTACTGAAGTCCATATATACAATATCATATTCATTACCATGATCTACCTCCTCAAACGCCTTAGTGAAAAAAGTTAGTAAATTCGTAAGACAGGAACGCCCCTTTGTAAAACCGTGTTGAGATTCATTAATCACTCTGTGCCTGTCAAGATGGCTACGAATTGCTTCGGCAATCATTGATTCCGTAAATTTTCCCACTATGGAGGTAAGGTTTATTGGTCTATAGTTCGAAGTCAAGGACCTGTCACCTGCCTTGTAAATAGGTATTACATTTGCCATTTTCCACTTATCAGGCACTATGCCAGTTTGTAGTGATATGTTAAAAAGATTAGCCAAAGGTATGCTAAGTTCCTCTTTACATTCCTTTAACACCCTTGCAAACAGTTCATCAGGGCTTGCGGATTTGTTAGGTTTTAGTTTCTCTATTTGTCTGAGGACCATGTCACTAGTTACCGCAATCGTACATAGTTTATTATCATCCTGTTCTACATAATCTATTATTTCAGGAGTATCGCTAGTATTTTCCTGGATGAAAACTGAGAGGAAGTAGGTATTTAGAATTTCACACATCCTTATCACTGTCAGTGATCTGACCAGAGTTACTCTTAAGTGGGCCAATCTTGTCCCTAATCTTACTTCTGTATACCTGAAAGAATCCTTTAGGGTTAATCTTTGAATCCCTTGCGACCTTAGCCTCATAATCCCTTTTTGCTTTTCTTATTCCTTTCTTTAATTGAATATATTGATTTCTTAACTGCCCATCCCCTCTTTTGATACGCCTATATGCCTCTCTTTTGGCCAATGAGATGTTTTAATGTATTGTTCATCCATTTGGGATCATTTTTGTTAGATCTAATTTCCCTACTCGGAGCAAAAGTTGTCTGGGCAGCTAGAACTATGCTCTGAAAAACGTCATATTGGCATCCAAGGTCACCTGCCTGACCCATAGTCAGGACATCCCAATTTAGCCCACCCAGGTAATTTTTCAGTCCCATGAAGTCAGCCAAGCGAAAATCTGGGACAGAGATTTGATTGCAGTTATCTGGGTGATTTGTGATCACTTTCCCCAAGCTCATCATTAACCTCAAGATTATTTAGTGAATCTTTGTTGGCAAGAACCAAGTCAAGCAGATTGTTTCCTCTAGTTGGTTCTGTCACAACCTGTTCTAAAAAGCAATCCTGAACCGTATCAAGAAAGTCACTAGACTCAAGATTTCTTGTCATATTGTTCCAATCAATTTGTCTAAAGTTAAAATCTCCCATTATAACAACATTTTCATATCTAGAGGCCTTATGAATTTCGTCCCATAACAGCTTACTGCCCTCCCTATCAAGTTTTGGGGGCCCATAAATCACACCCAAAATTAATTTGTCATGTCCCTCGAGAAACTGTAGCCAAACAGATTCTGTGTTCGATGTCTCTAATCTTACATCATGTCTAAGACAACAATTTAAATTTTCTCTGACATACATCGCCACACCACCACCCTTCCTGTTGACCCTGTCAGTGTGGAATAGTTTATAACCCTGTATGTTGCATTCAGAAGGCATTTCTCTATCTTTCAGGTTGAACCAGGTCTCTTGTTATACCAATAATATTTATATTACCTACACTTGCAAGTAATTTTAGCTCATCTATCTTATTTCTTAGACTCCTACTATTTGTATTGTAAACTTTAAGGGAGCTAGTCACTCGTTGCCCTCTACTATCCCTCTTTGTTTGTTGATCAATTGATTTTGCCATTACTAGCAACTTTATTTTGAATATTGTCTTTTAAACATATCCCTGAGGTATCCCGGTAATAACTGTTGTTTTTAACCCTAATGCTGCAGCCTGATTGTTTCCCACAAACACCCATACCTCTATAATCTATCAGCTTAAATTCCTAGACAAGTCATCAATTGCCCTCTCAATTGAATTGGCTAATGCAACCCTCCATCCCCAGAGAGATGAACCCCATCCCTTGCATACATATCACGTTTGTCAAAGAATAGGTCCCAGTTATCAATGAATGGGATTGCAAGTTCATTGCAGTACCTGTCTGGCCAGCAATTTATGCCAATTGCCCTAGACATCCAGTCATTGCCCACTCCTTTTCTAGGCAAGATGCTACATATGACTGGGATCCCTCCCTTAGACCTAACTACTACTATGGCTGACCTGTACTTAACCAGCAGCTCCTCTCTCCTGCCCTTCCCAATGTCATTACCCCCAGCACTAAGACAGATAATGGGCTTGATCCCATTACCTGCCATATTACCATCCAACCTGCTGACTATGTCACCAACACCAGCTCCAGGAAGACACACACTCTGTCTGACCTTTCTGTCTGTTACAAAATGCATAAGAGAAAATTTTTAGGACTTATTTTTAAACGAGTTCTGCTAATTGACCAGTTTTACCTATTCGACACGACATACACACACACACACACACACATTATATATATATATATATATATATATATATATATATATATATATATATATATATATATATATATATATATATATATATATATATATATATTTCACAAGGTGCGTAGTTTTTTTTTCATGTAAAAATTCTCTCAAAAACAAAAATTTTGTGCCCGGGTATAATAGACATTTTGCTAATATTTTAAGAAACGTGTAAAGTGCCGGGTTTAAACCGGGAGCTAAACTTAATATTGACTTACGTTTTTTTCAGTTTTACTAACAAGATGAAAATTTCAAGAACCGTTCGTAGTTCATTACGGTCTCTCCCTTGTATCCCCCACAAGGGAGGTTCCTTGGTGCTGATGAGGGGCTCTTGATCTGGGGAATTGGATCTGTGTTCCAATTCCCAGAATTAAGCCTGAATGCCTTCCCTCCTACCCAACGGGTTTAGCACTCCCCCATAATCCCATATCAATGTCAATATACTAATACACACAACTCTGTGTATACACACACACATACACGTCTCTCGTTGTATATACGCCGAGAAATTCCTCTTGTACGATATATACTTTGACAGTAAATATACTCTGAAGTTGTAACACAAGCAAATCGTTATGTATATGCCTTATCCATATTGTCGGCGTTATGTATGTACACTGATACACACACCTGTGTCTATGAGAGAAATACACAGATGTGTGTGTCTGTACACAGATATACACACACCTCACGGTGAATATACAATGAGGGAAACCCACCTCTCCATGTATATGCCCATTTAGCATAAGACAAACTGACCTGACCCACCTAACCAGAGGTCACCGTCGGTATGTAACGAAGTGGCACCCTTGAGTGCCTTGCCTCTCACAGGTCGGTGGTTGTCCACTTTCAGCAATGCCCGCCTCCACCGTCTCGTTACCCTCACCACGTGCCAGGAACCGTCATCAACACTTCCCTGGAACACAGGAGAGAGGCAAGTGTTTACGTGTCAGGAGGTAACGCTGTGTGAGAGACAGAGAAAAGGAAACTTAGTGTGGAGGGATACAGGAGAGAAACATGGCTGTATCTGGGTACTTGAATGATGAAATTAGTGATGAACGTTCCGTGGTGCCTGTGAGAATGAATGTACCGTGGCAGTGAAGATGAATGTACCGTGGCAGTGAAGATGAATGCACCGTGGCTGTGAGGATGAATGTACCGTGGCAGTGAGGATGAATGTACTGTGGCTGTGAGGATGAATGTACCGCGTCAGTGAGGATGAATGTACCGTGGCAGTGAAGATGAATGCACCGTGGCTGTGAGGATGAATGTACCGTGGCAGCGAGGATGAATGTACCGTGGCTGTGAGGATGAATGTACCGTGGCAGTGAGGATGAATGTACTGTGGCTGTGAGGATGAATGTACCGTGGCTGTGAGGATGAATGTACCGTGGCAGCGAGGATGAATGTACCGTGGCTGTGAGGATGAATGTACCGTGGCAGTGAGGATGAATGTACTGTGGCTGTGAGGATGAATGTACCGTGGCTGTGAGGATGAATGTACCGTGGCTGTGAGGATGAATGTACCGTGGCAGTGAGGATGAATGTACCATGGCTGTGAGGATGAACGTACCGTAGCGGTGAGGATGAACGGCTTGCGTGCCCGTCCGAGGTTGAGTGCCAGTTGGGGGATTCCGTCGACCAGTGCCAGGGCCAAGTAGTCCCCCGTCCTGCCACGCCCACCGCCACGCCCACTTCCTCCACGCCCCGCCCACAGTAGCAACCCTGTGCCGCTATCAGCACGGAAGCTAACCTCCAAGACACCGTGCGGTCTCCCGTGCCCTCTGTTACGTACCAGAGTTACATAACATTAGAAGGGAGGAACACTACAACAAGCCTACTGGCCCATGCTAGGCAGGTCTACCTCACACCTACCCATTCATGTACTTGTGTAGCTACTCGGAAGTTTGTTCCACTTATCCAAAGCTCTATTACCAAACCAATCCTTTCCTATATCCTTTCCAAATCTATTTATATCTATTTTTTTAGATCTATTTAAGCAGGTTATTTACATCCCCTTTATTTATTCCTGTCTTCCTTTTATACATCTCAGTCATATTCTTCCTAATTCTACGTCATTCCAGAGAGTTCAGGTTCACTGTCTTCAGTCCACCTTCGTAGGAAAGATTTCTGACACATGGGATCAATTTTATTCTTTTCTTATGTTTTCCAGTGTATTTATGTCTATTCTGTGACACTGTGACCAGAACTGAATAGTTTAATATCCTGTGGGGCGGTAGTCAGAATATTAGAGGCACATAATGGGTCCAAGAACCGAGTCTCAGAACCGAGAAGTATATATAAATGGGGTATAACATCAGCACTTTTGTTTATACTTCTTAATGTAGAATCAAGAATTCTGTTAGATTTATTGCAAACACTTATACGTTGCTGGGCTTTAGATTACTGCTAACAGGATCTCCTATATTACTTATACACTTGGAATTGTCTCTCAATTGCATGTATGAGGTTACACGCACATACTAGCGGCGCATGCACGCACGCAGGCACACACACACACACACACACACACACACACACACACACACACACACACACACACACACACACACACACAGCCATGAGTGGTCACACAGTAACGCTCCGGGTTAATCAGTTAACTTGCTCAATAACAACCAGACTCTCACTACCGACCGTCACTGATCACTCATCAGTATCGTTACCTTCACACTTATGTACAGCTCTTGATCCGCAATGAGCTAACTTCCCCTTCCTTGGATCGAGCGTTATTACCTGCCAGTTCCCCATGTGCTCTATGATCCCCGTTGATTAATGTGCTAAACACTCAGGGGTCAGTGTCTGGGTAATGGCAGGAAAATTGAATTCAAGGTAAGAACAGCTCTAATTCCTCTGATCAAGAGCCCTTCACCTGTAAGTTTCTTACAGTTAATGGAAAATCTCCCGTTGGGGCTCTGTCTATCTGTCTCCTGGCTCGACAAACTGTACCGACCTGTAGTGAGCCAGGTTGTCGTGCTTGGTGTCCTGATCCAACAGTTGTCGCTCCGTCTCGTCGTACTGCAGGTAGTCGTAGTCTGGATGACTCCAGGGGACGTGAAGACCACTTTTGTTGGACCTGTGTGTGTGTGTGTGTGAGAGAGAGAGAGAGAGAGAGAGAGAGAGAGACTCTTACAAGACTCACATACTCAATAAAAGTTACACTACCTGGGCCTGGACTAGCCACAATTAATCCAGTCACAGAGAGACTATAATAAGCGCGAGGCTGCTGCATTTTAGGTAATAATATATAAA
>NC_091356.1:4493631-4516131 GCF_038502225.1 Cherax quadricarinatus | reverse complement strand
AGAACTGCAAATATCCCAGCAAGAACATTGTATTCTGAAGCGTAACAGACTTAACAAGAAAATTGTCTTGCACAACATTCACAGACAAATAATTTTTGCATAATTTTGGCAAAATAAAATCTCAATTGAACACGAGGTTAATGACAAGAGTGACCATAGAACGAGAAAAATTCTAATTTCCAAAGAGACTTATATGAGATTGTTTACACCCAGACAAGAGCGACGATACTTGCGTAAAAGCGACGAATATAGTACCTAACATGCACTGTATTACTTAACGAACGAAAACAAACACGACGTCTATGAATCCGGATTCCATAACATCAAAAGAACACTCACGTGAGATTGACGACTCCTGGACCGGCATCGAGACGGAACTGGAGGTATCCTCCGGCCAGATTGAGGCTAATGAAGTCTCCTCGATGTGCGGGTCCTTCAGCCTGGTAGAGGAGCATGCCGTGTGGGGACCTAGCAAGAAACCACACCTCCAGTGACAGACTCTCCATCATCGTCTGTACACGAGGCAAAGCCAGGTATCCACGACCATCCACGTCCGCTACGGGCCATGACTCTTCTGAACCCAATTCTGTGGGTACACATGGACATCCTGGAGAGTGGGTTCTTGGAGAATGAAGAGGCACACACGCTTCTTTCACCAATAAGATACCCTTGTGTGTACGTAGTTACGATTATTATAATTCACCAGCTTGAACAATTCACAATTAAACAGGAAATATACACAAACCTAAAACGTTGTTATAAACTGTTAAAAATGAATAGATTTTCCATTTTCTCTCGTAGCATCTGAGAGGCTGACAAAACAGTCAACACAAACAAGAGTATTTAATATCATTACCAGTTATACGAAGATGTAAATCCGCGTGGTGGAGGCTCGACACTGCTCAGAGAGAGAGAGAGAGAGAGAGAGAGAGAGAGAGAGAGAGAGAGAGAGAGAGAGAGGCTAACTAAATTATGGCTTTCAAGAGGGAAGAGAATCTCAAGTCTTACTGCTGAAAGAGGCCAAGAAGGCTCTCACCTGAGACGCAGTGGAGGGTAGTGGATGCTGGAGCTCTCTGACAGGTAGTACCTGGAGGACACTGCAATCTCCGACAGCCCTCACCCACCTCCACCTCGCATCGGCTACCTGCAGTAGTGATGATACGAATATTAATGACATGAATATTGATGACATGAATAATGATGACAAATATTAATATGAATAGTGATGACCAAGGCTCTCACCTCAAACAGCTGCTTAATTTGTGAGAATATATTAATGTAACCGATGCTTTGATAATTAGGTACCCGAGATAATTAGTTATCCCTGATAATTAGGTATCTCTCATAATTAGATATTCCTGATAATTAGGTATCCCTCATAATTAGATATTCCTGATAATTAGGTATCCCTCATAATTAGATATTCCTGATAATTAGGTATCCCTCATAATTAGATATTCCTGGGTGGTTGTCTGATTAGTTTTTACCTCCAAGGTTTTCGCCAACGAGTTTAGAACGTCTCATCAGATCGGCCTCAAACTTTCGACACTGGTGTACACTAACTTGGGAAAGGTTCATGCAACTATTGGAATGTCTTCTGGCCAGTTTAATGGAAGTCATTCCTCAATTCCAACGCTGGTGAGTCCTACTTAGAAGAAAGTTGAGACTGATATTAGAGTGTGTAGGTGCCAATTTATAAAATAGTACAGTACTTCAGTGAAATTATCTGAATATCCTTCTTCTACGCAACTCCAGACTTTAATCAGCTCTGTATGTCCCTAGTGGGTTTAGCGCAACTGATCAACAGGCTCCCTATTGAGTGTAGAGAAAACTGAGCACCGCTGAAAAATTCTAGAGTTGATTGAGCCCTTATATTTTCGAACGACTTTATCGTAGAGCCGGTCATATACTCAGGTACAGCTTTCTTAAGAACATCTCTTCTGATTGGCTTCAAATTTTCAACGCTGTTTAAGCTATAACTACGGAAATAAACTGGAAAAACAAGAAAGAAATGATAAACTAATGATTCTTTACTAGTGTGTGTGTGTGTCGTGCCGCCATTGTATAAAATTCTAACTGAAAAGATTGAAAAAAAAAAATCGTCTTTATTTAAATAGTGAAAACGAGAAACTAATTTCCACTAATTCTATTATTTGTAACTATTTAAATGAGTCAGTTTAAGGAGCAAATCACAACATATTCCTCATTTTATTTCATGGTTCACGGCCCATTTCTCCTGGGCGCGACCCCGGGGCTCCTCCCGTCTCCCAAGGGGAGCCACGTGGCGGGGAGCCACGCCCCCTCCCCAGGTTAAGAACCACTACACAAGACACAATTCACTGTAAAGTCACAGTGAGGGAGTCGACAGGCCAAGCAGGACTGCAGGAAGGACAAATATAGCATCCAATAATGTGAATGATAACACACAAACACGTGTTAACATCCGCATGGTTTTGCGGATAACAAATGCTTTTCTGATTGTGGTTTTTTTCCCTTGGAATAATCTGATGGGGATTGTTAGAGTCCATGGGTGAAAACTTGCAGTTTTTACATTATAAAAATATTTGTATGAAAAAACGTATGCCTCTCTTTACAGCCTTTAATTTTGAGTGAACGATTTATTTTCTTTTAGGCTTCATATGCGAAATTTTTCTAAATTGTTAACGTAATTGTTTTGAAACTCTTGGATTGTGTGATAACTGGAGAATGTTTCTTCTGGTCGGCTTCAAACTTAGAGGGCTCGTGTTTTCTCTCGTCTCGTTGTGGTAGTGATGGATTGGGCTGGAGGAGGAGGCAGTGGAGAAAAATCTCATACGCAGGTTCAAGAACAGGCACGACTAAGAATAAAAAGCGCAAGGAGGAACAATATCTCGAGTACAACTCTTGGAGTACATACGCATGAACGCACAAATTCAAGAGTACACGCGCGAGCACACAAAAACGCACACGCACGATGTAGGTTTATTCAGGTATACATAAATAGTTACATAAATTATCATACATAGCAGCACATGTGTAGATTACCCAGGATAACCCAAAAAAGTCAAAGAACACGGACACTTACACGAATACGAACACGCACCCACATAGAAGTTACCTACTTGTTCACAGGTACAGCATCAACGCTATTGTGTGTGTTTGATGCCGGTTAACGTTCCATGTTGTCTGGTGGCCAAGGAATTCATGTACTAGACGAGGTCAAAACCCCGTCTCGAGGGAGGTGACCTCCGCTCCAGGTGGAATGCCAGTGACGGGAATGAGTCTTGTAGCGATTCCTAGCGGAATTTCGTTTGGAATGTTTTATCATCGATTAATTCTTTTGGAATGTGGGTTTAAGAAGCAGTCTGGCTAATGTTGGTGGAGTGCTAGCTCGAGGTAGGTATTTTGTTGGTATTCCTGTTGGAATGCAGGTTTAATGGGTCGTGCGGTGGAATGCGGGCTCAGGGGATCGTCTTGTCTCTGCTGGAATGGAATGAGCGCGTTTAGAAAGGCCCTTCTTTTCAATTCCTTGTGGAATGCAAGTTCACTAGGGTCTTGTTGTAAATTTGAGTGGAAATCTGGCTAGCAGCTTCACCTCGCAGCGACTTCTGGTGGAATGCGAGTTTGCGAAGACTTTTCATAGCAATTCCTCTTGGAATTCGGAGTTCGTAAGATCACCTCGTCGCGAAATTTGCTGAAACGCAAGTTAGGGAGAAACATCTCGGGGACGTGAAGACGTCTTGTAAGAGGAAGATTCTCCCTGTTTACCTTGTGCTCCTCCCGAACTAAATTGGATTTCGAGGAGAGGAATATTTTTTAAGACTTATCCGTCTCTTTCCTGCTTCCCGTAAAACACGGATTGCCTTCCACTGCCTACGTTACAATTTTATTTAGAAGATAACCGTAACACACATCTACCTTACACTTTGTCGGGTTAACTTTAGACAGCGATTCGCTTCATCTTGGAGCACACCTAGGTGGGACGTAAGTTGTACCTAGGTGTAGTGAGTTACACTTAGACTGCCCGTGAGCTGCACCAAGGTGTGCCTAGGTGAGCTGCACCTAGGTCATCTGTGAGCTACATAGGGTTGCTAGCAAATTCTTTATTTACCATAAAAGTTGGTATCAAAAGTGAGATTATTTACGAACTATTCCGGCTACAAAATTGTGAACTTTTCCATAATTTCTGCGATATTTTGAACGTTTTTGACGTTATGGCTAATCAATTACGATATTTTGTGTTCAGTCCGTTGTTATTGTCTGTACAAATGTTGCTACATAGATACAAATAGTTATGGATTGTACGTCTGTGTGTACCTGTTTGTCTCTGTTTTCATGTGTTTGTCTCTGTGTGCATGTGTTTTTGCATGTGTACATTGTGTGTGTGTGTGTGCGCGCGCGCGCGTGTGTGTGTACTCGCCTAATTGTACTCACCTAATTGTGGTTGCAGGTGTCGAGACTCAGCTCCTGGCCCCGCCTCTTCACTGATGGCTACTAGGTCCTCTCTCTGCTCCCTGAGCTTTGTCATACCTCGTCTTAAAGCTATGTATGGTGCCTGCCTCCACTACATCACTTGCTAGACTATTCCACTTCCTGACAACTCTGACTGAAGAAATACTTCCTAACATCCCTGTGACTCGTCTGAGTCTTCAGCTTGCAATTGTGACCCCTTGTTTCTGTGTCCCATCTCTGGAACGTCCTCTGTCAACTCTATCTATTCCTCGCAACATTTTGTATGTCATTATCATGTCTCCCCTGACCCTCCTGTCCTCCACTGTCGTCAGGCCGATTTCCCTCAACCTTTCCTTGTACGACATTCCCCTGAGCTCTGGAACTAGCCTTATTGCAAACCTTTGCACTTTCTCTAATTTCTTGACGTGCTTGACCAGGTGTGGGTTACAAACTGGTGCTGCGTACTCCAGTATGGGCCTAACATACACAGTGTACAGTGTCTTGAACGATTCCTTATTAAGGTATCGGAACGCTATTCTCAGGTTTGCCAGGCGCCCGTATGCTGCAGCAGTTATCTGGTTGATGTGTGCCTCAGGAGACATGCTCGGTGTTATACTCACCCCAAGATCTTTCTCCTTGAGTGAGGTTTGCAGTCTTTGGCCACCTAGCCTATACTCTGCGGTCTTCTTTGCCCTTCGCCAGTGTGTGTCTGTGTCAATGTCTGTCAGTCTGTCTGTCTGTCTCTCTCTCTCCCCTGGGCAGAGTGAGAGAGTCTCTGGCTGGGACACAAGTGCTGACACCTCACCACAGATCACTGGTGACAGTCGAGGAGAGTCGAGCTTGCTCAAGGTAAGAGGAAAAAACTTGTGTCTGGCACCGAATTTCAGAGTTACTGCTGCCTGCCATGTTAGTGCGAGATTCACCTTACCAAGATTCACCTTACCGAGATTCACCTTACCGAGATTCACCTTACCGAGATTCACCTTACCGAGATTCACCTTGCCGAGATTCACCTTGCCGAGATTCACCTTGCCGAGATTCACCTTGCCGAGATTCACCTTGCCAAGATTCACCTTGCCTAGATTCACCTTACCGAGATTCACCTTGCCAAGATTTACCTTGCCAAGATTCACCTTACCGAGATTCACCTTGCCAAGATTCACCTTACCGAGATTCACCTTACCAAGATTCACCTTACCAAGATTTGTCAGCATAGTTGCTGATCCCCTTACATGTGTTGTATAGCTTAGCTGAGTATCATAGTACCATCCATGTGTTTTATATAGACGATCCCTATTAGGTCTAGTGGCTGTATGACGTCACGGGATGCGGCATGAGCGAGTGGGATGCACTACCTCGCTCTCAGTCCATGCTTAGACCTACCAGGCAGCAACACGGCAGGCTGGGCCTCCCTTACCACAGTCTGACAATATATAGTGTTACCATCCAACAAGTGTGTATATCTTCAACCTTCATGTCTCCTTTCGAACCCCCACGACAAATTGGCGACAGCATTGTGGGCATAAAATTGATAATTACGCCGATGCACGGAGATAAATTCTCGCGGCCGACGATGGACATTTTGTGTGGTCAGTAGGCCGACCTACCCCAGCTACCTCAAGCAAGCTCTTACCAGCCCTCTGCATTATTCACTGGTCAGTCTCTGTGCATTAGTGTTTATTTTGCTATTTGCATTACCTCCGAGGGGTTGACCCGGGTTTGCAAAGTAAGCCAAGCCACCTAAGCCAGTCTGTGGTGGGGGAGTCAGCCCAAGCCCAGTCCAGCCAGCCTTACACCATCCAGCCTTGCCTGCCAAGCCAGCTTTCCATCCCTGCTGAGCTCATCGTTGCAAGTTATCAAGCCAGTCTGTGTGAAGGGTTAAGCCAAGCCAGCCAGCAACTAACCCAGGTGACTAACCCATTACTCAAGCAAGCCACGTGGGTATAGTCTTCTTCATCACTTTGTGCTTCAAGTTCTAGCCATTCTGAGTGTTTTATCGTCCCTGTGGTGTTGTGGTATTTTGTGGGTTTGTTTTTAAGCCAGCCCGGCTTAGAATATTTTTGTGCCTAGTGCGGGTGTCCCCAGTGTGGCTTATGCCGTTCATCCCATAGGCCCAGTCACCACACTGTCTCACCACACGGTGTCTCAAACCACGCTGCCTCAACCACCCACCTCACCCACTACCACTGTTTTTGTACCCTTATTACGGGTTCTAGCACCATATTTTTAAGGACCACATAGGGGGTCAAGAGCCAAGTGTGTTCCTTCATAAGATGCGCCATCGTAAAAAGCCTCCTGTGTGAGTTCATCGTCGATTTAAGTGCAAACTCTTTGATCACATGTGGAGAGTAGTCAGCGAACGCAGCCAGCCACGAGACTCCACTACCCTTCACCATCCACCTTATTTTTCATAGAGACATTTGCGAGTGTTGAGACATTTCCTTTTTGTGTTTCCAGTGATTTCTTAGTGACATTCAGTGACTTGATTAGACTCAGTGTCTATTATATACTGTTTGCAATATTTTTTTCTCTTCTTTCTTCAGTGTTAATTTTCGTGCTTTATTTTATGCCTGTTGTGTTGTGTTTCTTTTTATATATGCTTGTAGTAAGTACTTTAGTGTTTTTCCTTGTTGTGTGCACTATATAAGCAATATAAACCTTGTGTTTACACTTCACAATTATCTTGTGTTCACAGTACTTCAGTGAAGTAATTCAGTACTTTATTACCTTATATTCTGCATCACAACTCAGTGTTGTCTGTTATATTTTTTCTCCCAGCATTTGTGTATTCTTCTTGTTTTTGTTTTCATTCATTTGCCATTTTATTTTATTTTTCTCTGTGTTGAACATTTTTGTGTTAATTTTTTTTCATTTAACCTGTGTCTAATTTGTCTTATTTCCACAGACAATAGTGCCATTATTTTGTTCAAGCAAGACAATTATTTTCCAAAATTTTCATACCTCAAGTTTCATTGCAAGAAAATTCTAGTATTGTGTTTATATTGATGTGTTGTGTTCTGCATCACTGTAAGTGTTCAAACCTTTTTGTTCCGTGTTTTTGCATCTATTATTTTCATATTTCATTGAACAAATTCACTCTTAGTGCAATTTTTAAGTTCTTCTTTTAAAGTAAATCATTCTTTTGCTTGTTCAGTGTTGCTTAAGCTGCAATTAAGAGTTAAAGTGTTCAATCACTTCATTCCTTGATAATATTTTTGTTGTTGTTTTTGTAAACTATTTTCTTGTGTGTAATTTTTTTTATCATTGCAACATTGACTCATTTTACAATAATTCTTGTGTAAACATTGTGTTGCCATTAAAATTTTTCTTTCAGAAATTTTTATGTAGTATTGTGCAGTACTTTTGATTAGAAATTGTTATTTGCAATATTGCTACAGTTTATTTCAGTGTAATATTCTGTGATTTCAGTTTTACATTTTCTGTGCATAATATTTTATTCTTTGTGTGTCATTTTATTTTATTTTTAGTGAATTGTTTTCCCAGTTTGTTTTAATTTTGCACAAACTTTATTGAGTCCATTTTAACATTTTTGATTGATTTATGATTTTGTTGAATTTCCTTATTGCATTGAGAGTAAAGACAACTCACTGTGCCATTAATTCAGTTTAAAGTAAATATGAGCAAATTTGATTTGAGTAAAGTAATTTCTCTTGATTTTCAAAGTGTTGCTTATTCAGTTGAGTATTTTCTTTTGTGAGTGTGAGTTCTCCTTGCTTACAGTGTGATTTATTTTTTTAAATAAGTAATTTCTTCCCGTTTAAGCTTACTGTGTCATATATTCTCTATTTTCTTGCCTTATGTCCTTGAGTAAGTTTCCTGAGATGATGTCCCAGTCACTTTTGAATGTTCACTTAGTGTATCATGCCAGTCAAAGTCAATATGAATCAGTCCACAGTACCAATATTCCCTTACTGACTGGAAGACAATACCTAGCCCCTGAGCAATGTGTTTGTTCTCACAGCTTGCATCTGAGATTTGTTAAAGTGCTGCGAAATGTGAAGTTCAGATTAAGTTCCTATAGATCCATGAATTACTTATTAACGTAGACGAGCGGTCAGGAACTAGTAATACTGTCACTCCTGTCTGGACTCCAGCCAAAATATCGTGCACGCAGGATAGTGTACAGTTACCTTGGGTTTCAGAGGAACCTCAGACAACCCTGGGTGCTGAGACTACTATCCCTGCGATGGCGACTTGTTCAAGTAGTCGTTCCTTCCCAGGGAACGCTTTGAGAAGAACTTTACTTGCAACGAGTTATGCCATCTCTTGCTGATGCCACAAGCCGTTGCAGGAAGACGTTTCTGTGGCTAGTGTGCTCACTTGAGTGTTGTTGTTGTCCCTTGTGTTCCAGATGGTGATCCCATCCTAGCTGACAGTAATTCATGCAATGTAAGAAGTTATTTCTCGAGTAACTTTCACATGTTGTTAATGTTTGTAAGTGAAGTTTCTTTATAGTTGATACCTTGTGTCACTGTGTGCGACTCAGACTGAATATCTGCATTGTTGACCATGTCCATTTATTTTCCCCTGTGCTTGCAGTGAGAGATAGTAGATTCGTTCTCCCTTGCTCATATTGCATGTTATAGCGTTATTTTTTTCAACCAGGGAGAGTCATCCACTCCACCGAGTTTGTTCATTCCTCCAGTAAGAAACAACCGATCCCTTGTGTTCTGGTGTGATTCGATTCCTGCTCCAGGAAGACCTTATTCTGACTGTGAAGCCACCAGCACCCATTAGTGACTTTGTAATGAGCCAAGAATTACTGTATCGAACAGCCGAGTTGAATACTCCTAGCAGAAGAGTTAGTAATTCCACAGACACTAGTGAATGTAGCTGTATCTTTTCTAGATACTCGCTCAGATCGCCCTCAGTCAAGGCATGTGTTGGCAATCGCAGAAAAGTTCGATCCACCCAAAGATGATAACCATTCTGCATATGTAAATCTTACCCTCGCAGAGTTGGGTTTAAACGTAAACAGCCTGTATAATTAGATGTCCGAGATGAACGAAATTGTCAACTGTGTGTCTTGTTATTAGCTGATCAGTTTTTCAGAAATTTTTTGTGTTCACGTTCCCTCCGAATTCTGAGAAGTTAGCAGTAATGATCTGTGTGCACCAGATTTGCCTTGCTGTTAATTACTTTCACTGTGTAAATATAATTATTCTTCCACAGAATCCGTAGAGTGCATGAATACAGATCAATCGATCAATTCCATCCTTTATTATAATATGATTAGTAGTGCTGAAGGCGGCTGAGTGGCTCCTGCAGCTGAGTGGCTCCTCCTGAGCAGTCCATTCCTGAGTGGCTCCTTTTCCTGAGTAGCTCCCTTTCCTGAGCAGACTCCTTTTCACACCTATATGCTAATGACCTTGACCTCGCCCTCGACCCCCACCCACGACCCCCACCCACGATCCCCACCTTCGACCACCTCACCCGCAACCCCCACCCATGCCTGCCCGACCGGCGCCCCGCCCACGCGCCTGCCATCGCGCCCACCAGCACCTTCTGCAGCGTCGTCCGGATCGCCCCCGCTCCCCGATTTTTTTCCGATTTTTTTCGAATTTTTTTTGAATTTCATTTTCTTGTGCTCTCCATCTCCTCAGATCAAATTTTTGTGGTTCCCCCTCCCACTTTCACCCCCATCCCAATTTTTTTTTGGAATTTCATTTTCTTATGATCTCCTTGGATCAAGGTTTTCTCGATAATACAAAGACTCCAATTCCTCGGATCAAGTTTTTCTCGAAATCAAAGACTCCACCTCCTTGGATCAAGTTTTTCTCGATATCAACAATACAAAGACTCCATCTCCTCGGATCAAGTTTTTTTCGATATCATTAATACAAAGATTTCCCCCCCACACCACCCCATCCCAAATTCCCTGTTCCAATTCCTCGGATCAAATTTTTCCTGAAATCAATAATACCAAGTCTCCATCTCCTTGGATCAAGTTTTTCTCGATAATACAAAGACTCCATCTCCTTGGATCAAGTTTTTCTCGATATCAACAATACCAAGACTCCATCTCCTTGGATCAAGTTTTTGGATTCTTCCCTCTGGGGGTAAGCATTCAAATGAACTCCTCCTATGGAGCATGGTACTTTCTCTTACTACAGGTCTAAACAAGTGTGACGTCACCCCACCTGTGTTTACTCGGCGGTCAGTGACGCCACGTGATGACCTCACACATACAGGCTGAATCTTATCGACTTCCCCCTATGTCAGTGACGTCACGTGATGACCCCCCACACACAGGCTGAATCTTGTCGACTTCCCCCTACACATTTTTCACTCTTAACCCAGGATAACCCAAATAATTTCACATTTTTTTCGTTAATACCCACATCAATCCACAATTTCTTTACAAAATACAACACAAGTCTAGACATTTTTCTCGTTTTAACTATTTCATCAGAAAAAGTCACCACAACACTTACAACTTATAACCACTTTTTAATAAATTCACTAGTCACAATTTTACATATTACGAAGTTAATACGCACACACACCTCACTTTGAACACCTTCAAAACACTCTCATAAATCATTTGAATACTCACAAAAATACCTTTGAACATTTAAAAACAACACTGAAACACTTCCAAAATATCATTTTGAGTACTCCCAAATACACCACTGTATACTACTAAAACACCACTGAATACAGTCAAAACACCACCAAAATCACCATAAACTAAGATCAACATAACAGACTAACACCCATTTTCACACAAATTCCCTCAAATCACTATAACCAAGACGATTACCAATTTCTATGAGTACACTCACCTCCAACTAAGATATAACATGAGCGCAAAAAAAACATGAACACAAACCAAACACACACGAACACTTACAACAGAATCAACTCTTTTTTCGATATCTCTAGTTCGACAACAACACCCACAACCCACATCACCCACACCCCACAATTTTTTCTCGTTTTAACTAATTTCATCAGAAAAAGTCACAACAATAACCCACAACTTATAAACACTTTTCAGCATCTCTAGTTCGACAACAACACCCACAACCCACATCACCCACACCCCACAATTTTTTCTCGTTTTAACTAATTTCATCAGAAAAAGTCACAACAATAACCCACAACTTATAAACACTTTTCAGCATCTCTAGTTCGACAACAACACCCACAACCCACAACACCCACAACCCACAACACCCACAACCCACAACACCCACAACCCACATCACCCACAACAACAACCCACTTATAACATCTTTTCGGTATCTCTAGCTCGACAACAACGCCCACAACCCACAACACCCACATCCCACAACACCCACAACCCACATCACCCACAACCCACAACAACAACCCACAACTTATAACCACTTTCTCAGCATCTCTAGTTCGATAACACCTACAACCCACATCACTCACAACCCACAACACCCACAACCCACAACACTCACAACCCACTTATAACATCTTTTTGGGTATCTCTAGTTCGACAACAATACCCACAACACCCACAACCCACATCACCCACATCATCAACACACTTATAACGTCTTTTCAGTATTTCTAGTTCCACAACAACACCCACAACCCACAACACCCACAACCCACAATTTTTTCTCGTTTTAATTAATTTCATCAGAAAAAGTCACATCAACAACCCACAACTTATAACCACTTTTTTTTGTATCTCTAGTTCGACTACATTACCCACAACCCTCATCACTTACCAATTTATTCACAATTTATTCGATACAAATTTTTCCCCTTCTTTTTACTGAATCTTAATTGTAATACACATTCCTCCCTACATTACTAAAATTCTAATAAAATCTTCTCTATACCCATCTCCTTGTATCCACATAAAATTGATATTATACTCACAACAACTAATCTCACTACCCAACTACTGCGACATGTTTCAACACCCTCCATTCTTTTCCAATATATCATAACTTTTCAATTCTATAATTTCTTTTAAAATATTCACACTTTACCTTTATTTTCAGTAAAATCCCCCCATATTTCATTAAATTTCTAATACAACCCTCCCCATACCCCTCTCCATCTCACCCACATTTCTTCACATCCACTCACCCATCTCCCAACACACTTCTGAACACACACAAAAATCACATTTCACATCCACAAATGCATATCACCCATCTCAAATCCACTAAAATCACTGTATCCAAGATATTCACAAAACTCTATGACCACCTAACACACACACACACACCTCACTTTACTTTGAACACCTTCAAAACATCATTTGAGACCACCTTTTCTCAATATCTCTTAAGAAATATTCTCTCATCCACAACCTTTATCATCTCACTACAGAACAACCCCAAGATTACTTCGAACACTCTCATAAATCATTTGAATACTCACATAAACACCTTTGAACATTTCCAAACAACACTGAAGCACTTCCAAAATATCATTTTGATTACTCCCAAATAAGATTTATCATCTCTAATTTATCTACACTTACACATTTCATTAACTGAAATTACAACTCATCCACCATACTACTCCCTCAGTCTCCAGACTTTACATTATCACAAAAACGAACTCATACACTTATGACACGAGACATTTTACCAAAATTAACACAAACACACCCACACACACCACACTTTACTTTGTACAACACCAAAAACAACATCAATTACCTTTGATTACTCCAAAAACATCATTTGAACACATTCAAAAACATCATCAAACTCCTTTGAATACTCCCAAAAACACCACTGAATACTACCAAAACAGCGCCGAATACTGCCCAAACACTAAAAATCACCAGAAACTAAGATCAACACCACCAACTAACACCCATTTTATAGAAATCCCCTCAAATCACTATAACCAAGACGATCCCACTCACCTCAAAACCACTAAGATCGCAGAAAACACTCATTTTTATAAACATTCACACAAAAAATCACAATCACCAACTCCATACAATATCTAATACACTCCTCTCACTACCACCAACACATACCAGCACAGATAGGGATACCTCCCATGATATCACACTCCATCCTGCGTTTACTTGGCGATCAGCGACGTCACACCCCACTTTTACTTCATTTAACTTAACGAGAGGAAGTTACTTGTTTCAACCTGTTATATTTCCAATATCTAAGATCACCACAATCAAGACGTTTACCAAATTCTATAACCCCTCCACTAAGATCACACATTTTTGTATACATTCTATTAAAACAACATCATAACGAAGATCACTAAAACTATCTATACTTTTACTAAGATCACATAACATTTTATCTTCTCTAACTCACCCACCAATTTACATTCTCATTCACACTTACACATTTCATTAACCGAAATTACATCTCATCCACCAAACTCCTCCCTCATTCTCCAGACTTTACAACATTAGCACAAAAAAAAAAAAACTAACTCATACACTTATGACATGAGACATTACTATATCTAACACACTGACTAACTTTGAACCAACTCTGATCATCTTCAAAAAATACTCTGCACATCATTTGAACACCTTCAAAAACATCATCAAAGATAAGATAAGATTTCGTTCGGATTTTTAACCCCGGGGGGTTAGCCACCCAGGATAACCCAAGAAAGTCAGTGCGTCATCGAGGACTGTCTAACTTATTTCCATTGGGGTCCTTAATATTGTCCCCCAGGATGCGACCCACACCAGTCGACTAACACCCAGGTACCTATTTGCTGCTAGGTGAACAGGACAACAGGTGTAAGGAAACGTGTCGAAATGTTTCCACCCGCCGGGAATCGAACCCGGGCCCTTCGTGTGTGAAGCGGGAACTTTAGCCACCAGGTCACCGGGCCACCTCCGAATACTCCCAAAACACTAATGATTACTACCAAATCACCACTGAATACTACCAAAACACCGTCAAAATCACCAGAATCTAAGTTTATCACCAGCTAACATCCATTTTATAGAAATTCCCTCAAATCACTATAACCAAGAACTCCCCATGAGCGCAAAAAAAAGAAAAACTTGAACACAAACCTAATACGCAAACACTTAGTACATGATCACCATCAACTGAAAACATATCTTGTACACACATAAATCTAAGACAACCACCAACAACAATCACCCATGTTCACTTACCTCAAAAATCACTGATATCACAGAAAACTCTCATTTTTTATAAACATTCACACAAAAAATCATATTTGACAATATCTAAGCGCACTCACCTCACTACCACCAACACACGATGTCACACCTCACAGGACCGACGAGCTCACCTCCAGTGACGTCACACTCCCATCTGTGTTACTTGGTGGTTGGTAACATCACACCCAACCCACCTTGTTTCAACCTGTTGTACCCTACATTATCTAAGAACACTATAACCAAGACGATTACCAGATTTTATGACCCCACCACTAATATCACAGAAATTACTCATTTTTATAATTATTCACACAAAAATCACGATCACCAATTCCATATCATGTTTACCATCATCTATCAACACTCATCACCAAGATCACCAAAAATCTAAGATCTTGCATCTCAAAACTACTATGATCACTAAAAACACTTATTTTTTAAACATTCGCACAAAAATAAGACATACACAAAAATACCACGACACTTCCACCAACATCTATACCATAAAATGAGCACTATAATATATCACCATCACAAAAAAAAAAATAATACACAGACACCCACAACTTATATATTTCTATCACAAATTTAAGACATGAGACATACACACCAAATCTAAGTCATTCACCTCCAACTAAGACATACACATTTTAACTAAGGCATACACCAAAACCTATACTTGACATATTGCGATATGAATATTCATACCGCATTTATCATTTCTCACCTATGTTGCATATCACATTCCTCATCCACATCATCCCTGAAACATCCTTCCTTATTCATCCGTATATCTCTTAGAGATATTTTAACCCCAACGGCCCATCACGACGTAGGAGCCAGAGCAACCATCACCACTCCAACACCAACTACTACACTCTGGCTCCTAATGTCATGATGGGACGTTGGGGTTAAAATAACTAAGAGATATACGGATGAATAAGGAAGGATGTTTTAGGGATGATGTGGATGAGGAATGTGATATGCAACATAGGCGAGAAATGATAAATGCGGTATGAATATTCATATCGCAATATGTTAAGTATAGGTTTTGGTGTATGTCTTAGTTAAGATGTGTATGTCTTATTTTTGTGCGAATGTTTAAAAAATAAGTGTTTTCAGTGATTATAGTTTTGAGATGCATGACCTTAGATTTTTGGTGATCTTGGTGATGAGTGTTGATAGATGATGGTGAACATGATATGGAATTGGTGATCGTGATTTTTGCGTGAATAATTATAAAAATGAGTGATTTCTGTGATATTAGTGGTGGGGTCATAAAATCTGGTAATCGTCTTGGTTATAGTGTTCTTAGATAATGTAGGGTACAACAGGTTGGAACGAGGTGGGTTGGGTGTGATGTTACTAACCACCAAGTAAACACAGATGGCAGTGTGACGTCACTGGAGGTGACCTCGCCGGTCCTGTGAGGTGTGACATCGTGTGTTGGTGGTAGTGAGGTGAGTGCGCTTAGATATTGTCAAATATGATTTTTTGTGTGAATGTTTATAAAAAATGGGAGTTTTCTGTGATATTAGTGATTTTTGAGATAAGTGAACATGGGTGATTGTTGTTGGTGGTTGTCTTAGATTTATGTGTACAAGATATGTTTTCAGTTGATGGTGATCATGTACTAAGTGTTTGCGTATGTGGGCTGTGGGTGTTGTGGGATGTGGGTGTTGTGGGATGTGGGTGTTGTGGGTTGTGGGTGTTGTTGTCGAACTAGAGATACCGAAAAGATGTTATAAGTGGGTTGTTGTTGTGGGTGATGTGGGTTGTGGGTGTTGTTGTCGAACTAGAGATGCTGAAAAGTGTTTATAAGTTGTGGGTTGTTGTTGTGACTTTCTGATGAAATTAGTTAAAACGAGAAAAAATTGTGGGGTGTGGGTGATGTGGGTTGTGGGTGTTGTGGGTTGTAGGTGTTGTGGGTTGTGGGTGTTGTTGTCGAACTAGAGATATCGAAAAAAGAGTTGATTCTGTTGTAAGTGTTCGTGTGTGTTTGGTTTGTGTTCATGTTTTTTTTTTTTGCGTTCATGTTATATCTTAGTTGGAGGAGAGTGTACTCATAGAAATTGGTAATCGTCTTGGTTATAGTGATTTGAGGGGATTTGTGTGAAAATGGGTGTTAGTCTGTTATGTTGATCTTAGTTTATGGTGATTTTGGTGGTGTTTTAGTAGTATTCAGTGGTGTATTTGGGAGTACTCAAAATGATATTTTGGAAGTGTTTCAGTGTTGTTTTTAAATGTTCAAAGGTATTTTTGTGAGTATTCAAATGATTTATAAGAGTGTTTTGAAGGTGTTCAAAGTAAAGTGAGGTGTGTGTGCGTATTAACTTCGTAATATGTAAAATTGTGACTAGAGAATTTATCGAAAAGTGGTTATAAGTTGTAAGTGTTGTGGTGACTTTTTCTGATGAAATAGTTAAAACGAGAAAAATGTCTAGACTTGTGTTGTATTTTGTAAAGAAATTGTGGATTGATGTGGGTATTAACGAAAAAAATGTGAAATTATTTGGGTTATGCTGGGTTAATAGTGAAAAATGTGCAGGGGGAAGTCGACAAGATTCAGCCTGTGTGTGGGGGGTCATCACGTGACGTCACTGACCGCCGAGTAAACACAAGTGGGGTGACGTCACACTTGTTTAGACCTGTAGTAAGAGAAAGTACCATGCTCCATAGGAGGAGTTCATTTGAATGCTTACCCCCAGAGGGGAGAATCCAAAAACTTGATCCAAGGAGATGGAGTCTTGGTATTGTTATCGAGAAAAACTTGATCCAAGGAGATGGAGTCTTTGTATTATCGAGAAAAACTTGATCCAAGGAGATGGAGACTTGGTATTATTGATTTCGAGAAAAATTTGATCCGAGGAATTGGAGCAGGGAATTTGGGATGGGGGTGGTGTGGGGGGAAAATCTTTGTATTAATGATACCGAGAAAAACTTGATCCGAGGAGATGGAGTCTTGGTATTGTTGATATCGAGAAAAACTTGATCCAAGGAGATGGAGTCTTTGATTTCTAGAAAAACTTGATCCGAGGAATTGGAGTCTTTGTATTATCGAGAAAACCTTGATCCAAGGAGATCATAAGAAAATGAAATTCCAAAAAAAAATTGGGATGGGGGTGAAAGTGGGAGGGGGAACCTCAAAAGTTTGATCCGAGGAGATGGAGAGCACAAGAAAATGGAATTCAAAAAAAATTCGAAAAAAATCGGAAAAAAATTCGGGGAGCGGGGGCGATCCGGACGACGCTGCAGAAGGCTCTGGCAGGCGCGAGGGCGGGCGTGTGGGCGGGGCGCTGGTCGGGCAGGCGTGGGTGGGGGTTGAGGGTGAGGTGGTCGAGGGTGGGGATCGTGGGTGGGGGTCGTGGGTGGGGGGCGTGGGTGGGGGTTGAGGGCGAGGTCAAGGTCATTAGCATATAGGTGTGAAAAGGAGTCCACTCAGGAAAGGGAGCCACTCAGGAAAAGGAGCCACTCAGGAATGGACCGCTCAGGAGGAGCCACTCAGCCGCAGGAGCCACTCAGCCGCTTTCAGCACTACTATGATTTGTTCTTATAAGTCGTAATGCATTACGTTAAAACTCATTACGTTAACACCCATTACATTAAAACTCATTATGTTAACATCCATTATGATACCATCCATTAGTTCTAAGTTACATATGTCTTTGTTATTGTATAGAATCAGCCCAGAACCACCTGCCTGTTCAGCCTATAGCATAGTAGTGTATGTCGAGACGACATACGTAACATGACCGAGCTGTCAGCATAGTTGCTGATCCCCTTACGTGTGTTGTATAGCTTAGCTGAGTGTCATAGTACCATCCATGTGTTTTATATAGACGATCCTTACTAGGCCTAGTGACTGTATGACGTCACGGGATGCAGCATGAGTGAGTAGGATGCGCTACCTCGCTCTCAGTCCACGCTTAGACCTACCAGGCAGCAACACAGCAGGCTGGGCCTCCCTTACCACAGTCTGACAATATATAGTGTTACCATCCAACAAGTGTGTATATCTTAAACCTTTATATCTCCTTCCGAACCCCCACGACAGATTCACCTTAGAGATTCACCTTTCCGAGATTCATCTTACCGAGATTCACCTTAACGAGATTCACCTTAACGAGATTCACCTTAACGAGATTCACCTTACCAAGATTCACCTTACCACTGAGTACATGAGCTCCTCGTCTTGCACTCTTCATAAATCATCACTCGAGTCTCCAAAGAGTTGTATTACACATCAAGATATAAATTTTACCCGTGTACACCTGGAGTGTATGTGGAGAGTGTTCAGGGGGGTCAACACCCCCGCGGCCCTGTCCATGACCAGGCCCTGTGGTGTATGAGTGCCTGATTAACCAGGCTATTACTGCTGGCCGTAAGCAAGTACTAAGACAACTCTTGTTCTTAGCTAAATTCAATAGAAATATACGGTAATGATATATGGATAACGAAGCAATATGTTAAGCGACAAGTACTGTAGTCATAGAATATTTCATCAGACACCTTTTATCAGGGACACTTAAGCAGTTTCTTAAATTTTCTCTTCTTCTAAATTTAGGTTTTAATCTCGTTCATTATACAGGAAGGATTTATATGTTCAGCCGAGAAAATGTTTAAGCCTGATGTACGGTAACCAGGGCTAGATTCTGGCCAGTAATGTCGTGTGTAGCTGCCTTGTGACCATAGCTGCAGAACCAGTTACAGGATTCCTGCAGCAGGTCTGATAACTTTGAAATGCTTCTGCTGTTTGGCCTCAGATGTTGAACAACAGGCGCCTCCTACTTCGACGAGGGAGGAGAGTGAAGCTGAAGGAAGGGCAGGACAGGCCACGGCAGGAAGGGCAGGACAGGCCACAGCAGGAAGGGCAGGACAGGCCACGGCAGGAAGGGTAGGACAGGCGACAGCAGGAAGGGCAGGACAGGCCACGGCAGGAAGGGCAGGACAGGCAACAGCAGGAAGGGCAGGACAGGCCACAGCAGGAAGGGCAGGACAGGCCACAGCAGGAAGGGCAGGACAGGCCACGGCAGTTAGGGCAGGACAGGCCACAGCAGGAAGGGCAGGACAGGCAACAGCAGGAAGGGCAGGACAGGCCACAGCAGGAAGGGCAGGACAGGCCACGGCAGGAAGGTCAGGACAGGCCACGGCAGGAAGGTCAGGACAGGGAAGTGTACAGGTGCACATCTGCCAATTTTACACGCATAATAGTGTGAAAATTTGGTTGCAAGTTAGGTAAAATAAATCAGAGTTTGCCTCCTCTGATCTGCATCAATGTTTGACTGATGATGCAGATACTTGGGTTTCTTTATTATGGAAACATTTCTCCAACCAGTGGCTTCCTCAGTCGAATGCAGAGAAGAATGATTGAAGATCAAATGGAGTTTGAGGAAATCAGTCCCCTCAGCCTGGAGTCGATGCTGCACTCTTTTCTAGACTGATGGACTAAACACATCGACTCCAGGTTGAGGGACTGATTACGTCAAAATTCTTCTGATCTTCAAACATCATTTCCGTATTGGACTGATGAAGCCACTGGTTGGCGAAACGTTTCCACAAATACACCCAAGTGCTGCACAAGTGTCTTGTGATTGAGATTGCCTGTTCTGCAAGTGTGTACTGGTTCGTGCACATTGAAAGGTTTCTGGCCATTTCTCCGACATATATTCTACCACAACTACTACAAATAATTTCATATATTCCAACACTTTCTTGATTATACTCTAAGTTGTGTTTTTGCGCACTGTGAGTTACCGTAGAGTGGGTGAAACAAGGACTGACGCCTTGCTGTAGGCTAGATTTTTGTTCACCCTGGCTTAATTCAGTGCTCGAGTGCCACTATAATCGACCACGATAGCAGCGACAACTGGCTTACCAAGACTTGACAGTGTTACTATAATGGACCACGACAACAGCGACAACCTAGTGCACAATAGACTTGCCAAGACGGCAAGTTGATTGTGCACACCATATCCTTCCTTTGGACTGGAGCGTAAGAGCATACGGACAAACAAAAGGCCCAGGAACTTGACCCAAAATGGTTAACTGGAGTACATCTGGATTTATATCTATGAGTAAGGAAACAAACGTGGAATATTTACTTAATATGTCTGGTATGTTATTTTTATTAATAAGTTTATCTTGACGTATCACACAGGTTATTATATCGTATCTCTATATTCCCAATAAATGAACAATCAAGCACAGCGGAAAAAATGCTAATTGGTTATAACTATGACTGTAATTTTTAAAGGGGTGTACCGGTGTTGGGAGATAGCACCCACCTGTATACGAGATGGGACATTCGCAAATAAAGCCCAGGTTGTGAGAGCGTGGGCGGCAGGTTGCTCCGTTGATGCAAGGATGGGCGGCGCACGGCGATGGGCGGCACTCACTCACGTTGTGGGCATGACCTACACTTCCAGAGCGTCCCCACACCTACAGGGTCACACAAGGTTGTCCGGTGACCTCTCAAACTCGTTACAGAAAAACCTTGGCAGTCTAAGCTACAGACAAGAACACACGTGAACTATAAACAAGAACACACGTGAACTGTAAACAAGAACACACGTGAACTATAAACAAGAACACACGTGAACTATAAAGAAGAACACACGTGAACTATAAACAGAAGCATGAGGAACATAAATGAACTACAGAACCTGAATATTAGTAAACTAGAGACCAGAATCACTAGATCATCAACAAAACTCACCAAGTCAAGTGCTCGCTGGCCGACCTTGAGGGAGTGGATGCAGCCGTGGAACCCTTTCCCCACGCCCACATTGGCGTGTACCCTGGGCGTGAGGCTGGGCACACCGCCCACGTAGAGTGGAGCGTGTATATCCAGGGCCCGGTGCACGCCCTCTGACCGCACTGACACAGCTTCTCCTACGCCCACTTGTAGAAGAGCGTCCCTGTCCGGAGAAAATACTCAGAGAGAGAGAGAGAGAGAGAGAGAGAGAGAGAGAGAGAGAGAGAGAGAGAGAGAGAGAGAGAGAGAGATTGCAAGTCTATATATAACACGGTTTATGCAACATTCACATCTACTCTTTGAATAACACGTGATTACTAGGCAATCTGACCTGTCAAACTAGTCAGCAACCAGTGGCCGGAGGATCGAGCTTCCACCACGCCGTCATAACTCCCACAGGTTTTTCACAACATACACCCCTAGTAATAATTATGACTAGGTTTAGGTGCCTCACCTGGTGTAAGTGGTGAGGGTTGCCTGCGTATGGGTGAACAACAACACTGGCTGTGGTGATCTCAGCAACACTGGGCCGTTGCCCACGTCAATACGAGCCTCAAGATGCCTGGTTGAGTCAACAAGTTATTATTATTTCTGTTGAAATTGGTATATCGATAAACTGAAGATTAAGACACATGTTCAACAATTGGTATCTTTACTGAGGAAGCTCCTCGCTTACACAGTAGGCTTCTCCAGTCGAATACAAACGGAGCCGTAGGAATAATATAAAGATGTAATCAGTTTACTAACCCTATAGAAAAAGTATTTGTGGTCAGTCCCTCAGCCTGGAGAAGAGTTCAGCTCGATGGTCTGGAACGATATCGTTCCAGGTTGATGGACTGATTATATTATTTCATTACTACTGGTCCCTTTGTATTTGACTGAAGAAGTCTACTGTGTAGGCGAAACGTTTCATCAATAAAGATACCTAACTGTTGCACATGTGTCTTAATCTTTATCATTATTTTTACACTCATACGGAGGCGTTAAACCCACAAGAGTCATTAGATAATGTTATAAGAAGTTCTTATAAATGTTTGGGTTGCAATAAAAATGAGCTGGGCAAATAATTTTTGTTAGTGGGTTTGGGTTTGAGAAGGACCTGCCTAGTATGGGCCAGTAGGCCTACTGTAGTATTCCTTTCTTATGTAAATGTAGGTATCCAACCTACAAC
>NC_091356.1:4486131-4488631 GCF_038502225.1 Cherax quadricarinatus | reverse complement strand
ACCGGGAGGGACGGAAGCCTGGCTTACCGGGAGGGACGGAAGCCTGGCTTACCGGGAGGGACGGAAGCCTGGCTTACCAGGAGGTTGACCGAAGCCTGGCTTACCGGAAGGCAGTGGTGGGTACAGACACAGGTGGCGGCACCTCCGTGCTCCTGGCATCGACCCCCGAAGTGGCACTGCAGCAGGTCGCAGGTCGTGGCCTGTGGCACCAGCAGGTCCTCTGGAAAAACACACAAACATACTCTTATTACTGTATTATCACGACCCTTAGGGAGGTCGTACAGCTGAGAGAGAGATCTAGATAAGTCAGTAGGTATAGTGCTGAGATTATCTTCCTTAGCACTCACTGAGTACTCATTCTCAGCCACAGCTGCTGAGTATGCTAATGAGATTCAACTTGAAGAAAAATGCAAATTACTCGCGTCACCTCCGACAGGCGTGTCCAGCACCGCACCCAGGCCTCCCTCCCTGTCGGTCACCCTACCTCCCTGTCTTCCTACCTCCCTGTCTTCCTACCTCCCTGTCTTCCTCCCTTCCTCCCTCCCTGTCTGTCTCCCTCCCTCCTTCCTTCCCTGCCGGTCTCCCTCCCTCTCTGCTTGCCTCCCTCCCTTCCTTCCTCTATTCCTTCCTCCCCTCCTTAATTATACCAATAATCTTATTATGTAGATGAATGGTTCAGGGAACCGACACGTTGATAAATTAAACACATGTGCAACATGTTGCACATGTGTCTAATTAATCAATTTTATTATGATAGAGCTAAACCCTTCGGGCACAGCATTCCTATTCTGACTTATTATAACCAGAGAAGCTTACAAAATAATAATAATAATTAAATAATTCTATATAATAACAAGAGCCATTCCTTTGAACGGATCTGCCCGGACTACCTATTCATTTCAGCAACATTGCTAACTTCTGCTATGTTGATTGCAACACAAAATGTCTAGTGCTGCCATCAGCCTTCCCGTGGTTGTTTTTCATATATAATTATAATAAATTATTATTATTATTATTATTATTATTATTATTGTTAATAGGTATACCCGAAGGGTGAATTTAAGTAGCTACCCTATTTCTTTCTTATTTTTCTTCTTTCGTTCGTAACTTCAGAGCCTCACAAGACAGCCTTCATATTCCCCAGACTGGTTTACTAAACAGGGTAGTGACTCCAGCAAGCATGGGCACTCCGGTGCCCCTCTGCTCTCAGTTATACAGACCATGCCAAGAATCTTGGGTTAGGTCTTAAACTCTTATACAGACTCGATTGACTTCAGACGTACGACACCGGTGTATACAACACTGGAGGCGGCGACCAGTGTTGCCGAGGTGTGTAGGTGTATATTTGCCAGTTGTGTGTGTGAAATAGTGTGATTTTTTCCTTATCAATCACATTAAATCGAATATAAATCTCCTGAACAGCATCAGTCTTTAATAGCTAATAAACCCCATAAAGATGATTAATCCCGGTGATTTTAGGCCGTGCAGATTTTAGGCCGTGCAGATTTTAGGCCGTGAAGATGCAAAATCGACAGTTTACTGATACAGTTACAAAACTTGGAATCATTGGATTCACGACAGTAATTAGAGAATGACTTTTCTGACAGGGTTCACACTTACAACGATGATGGGTTTCCTCCAAAAAAAAATTGACCCTGCCATCAGCCTATATCAGGCCTGGTCACAGACCGGACAGCGGGGGCGTTGACCCCCGAAACCGTCTCTAGGTGTACTCCAGGTAAGGCATCTACCCTTGAAGACTGACTCACCGCCAACGTAACTGCTGTTGTAACTACAAATACTAACTGGAACGTAATTTTGTAGAAAGAATAGGTATAAAGCCGACAAGGTATTTATTTCAAGCCTCAGTTAACAGTCCTAGTTAAAAGCTCATTCAGCATGTCGTCTTTACACTCGCAACTCGGCTTACGTAGCACCAATACCCACAACTCGGCTATCGTAGCATCATACCTACAACTCGGCTATCGTAGCACCATTACCCACAACTCGGCTATCATAGCTCCATTACCCACAACTCGGCTATCGTAGCATCATACCTACAACTCGGCTATCATAGCTCCATTACCCACAACTCGGCTATCATAGCATCATTACCCACAACTCGGCTATCATAGCATCATTACCCACAACTCGGCTATCATACATCATTACCCACAACTCGGCTATCATAGCTCCATTACCCACAACTCGGCTATCATAGCATCATTACCCACAACTCGGCTATCGCAGCTTCGATGGGATCATGAAAGGAAACTCACCATACACACATCCGGCTGGGCGTAACACCTGTCCTCGGGGACACACGCTGCAACGATGGCCGGATACACCTGTTTTGCATACGCATTCTCCTGTCATTTGCATGCAGTCGGTGCGTAGCGAGCCGAACACGGAACATCCGCACGCTGCAATAAGGAGGAACACACGGGAATGAACACGTGTGGAGAACACGCAGAGATGAATAGAGAGAGGAAGAGAGGGA
>NC_091356.1:4391131-4483631 GCF_038502225.1 Cherax quadricarinatus | reverse complement strand
TTAAATATTCCACTCGCGCTCAGTGGGAGAGGAATACTCAACAGCCGAGAGGGCCTTTTGCGGTATTGAGTGTTATCGGAAATCTGTGAGTGAATATACAATCACCCTGGGATTTGCACTCGTCTTAGAGCATGTTATCCACACTTCATACACACTGTATGTGTAGTTTATGCACGCATATCTTCCGCGCTGGTAGCATAGCCACCGTACTCTCATCTGTTTAATAGCCACATAGTAGCTAGCTATCGTACTCTCCTTCACAAAGCCATCTGTTAGCAATAGCTATCATTTTATCGTCTGTATAACAGCAACCCCTTTTCCTCTAGAGTTAAGTTTGCGACTATCGTATATCGTACAGTGTTTTCCTGTGCATGATTTACCACGAAAATCAGTAATGTTTTACAGTGTTTTGCTAGAATCTTGGAGAACGGTGATGCTGCGAACATCACCTAGCTCATGCGGTGACCTTTCTGACACAACAAACACATCATGGCGACTGCGATCAACGTGAAGCAACGAACACTTTCTGGTTCGTGTGATCACTAGCAGTGGCCGCATAAGCAAATGGTAGAGGTGTATGAAGTGTGGGAATGTGACAGGGCAGGAGTTAGTGGAGGGATGGGGAGAGGCAGATTAGTGAAAGTTAAAAATTGATAGTATAGTTGGTGCAATAGATTAATGATCATTAAAAGGTCAGAGTCTACGTTAAAGGTGGGACTTTGTGTAAGGCCAGTTTGTTACGGTGATGCAGACGATGAAAATCAATGATAGCAGACAGGTTTGCATGTACAGTAATCTCTGATGAAGTTATTCAATACAGTGCGATTTTTTGTGAGTCTATAATTGCATGGCGCGTCATGTGGAGGCCTTTACACGTGCTATACGAATTTACATGTATATTGTCAATCGAATTTACAAAAATTTGCAATATGCAGAGGAGCTTTATAAGAGAGCTCAGTGCTGTGAAAATGTCAGATTCTAGTAAATGTTCGTGGATTATTCTTTCGGGAAAAACAGCCGCATACCCGACACCATACAGAGATTTAGATGCGTCAGTATACACCGCATTTGCATAAGAAAGAAAGTGAATGGAAGAGTTCACGAGGGACTGAACACAAGTTTGTAGCAGGCAAGTCAGTCAGCCTTCAGGCATGAAGCAGCGAGCAACAAACCTGAATCACTGGAGCTTCCCAAGGAAGTTGGGAAAAAAATGCAGTGATTAAATGGGGCGTAATAAGTGAGGGAGACGGTTAAATAAATTAGTCTTATTAATATCCGTAATTGTTCTATAAATGGACTGATCGTGAAGGTCATGGAAGGAAATATAACAGTGAGGATCGTGTCAGTCTTGTCAAGACGGATTGTTTACCTGTTTATAGAGCTCTAGACAGGGAAACATTGGACAGAAAACAATCAAATCACGGAACGGGTGAGACTTGGCAAACGAGACCTAAACCTCACAGACCAGTGTGTTAACCACTCACCTGTTGCGTGATTCCTTTGCAATAGGGTTATTACGATTTCATGAGTCAAAACGTAATCGTTGATAATGAATGGGATCAAGTTTAGGAGTAGCAGCAGGAGAGGCTCAGGAATATAGTTGGTCTTCGTAGTCTACTTTAAATAAGTGAAATGAGTGTAGGTAAAGAGGGGTTTGTCTATCAGTCTCTCAAGAAACATGGGCTAAAATTTTTAGTAGTTGCAGTCGACTAATGGCAGGCAGCTTCGAGGGAGGCTACAAGAGACTTCCGTGACACTCGATGATCAAAGAGAAGGCAGGAAAATTTGACAATCCCACTCAAGTATATGGGTAACAATGCGGTTAAAGAACGGGATGTGGGATAATATGGTGTCTTGTGAAAGTTATCGGGTTTCTTTTTAGCAGAGGAAAGCCTGGACACCCGTGTGAGGCGGCCCAGTTGAAAACGCGATCAATAGCAAGTTAGAGACGCATCGCAAACATCTTGACAGCCAGCACAAACCATGGTAAAATCTTGTACAAATATAAATAATCAAATACTTGCGCGAAGAACAGAGAAGAATTCATTAATGGTGAGTAAGAATTGTGTGGTACTAAGGGGATAAATAATTGTTTACTCAAACACGAGAATATCTCTAAGAAGAAATTTTTAAGGAAGAGTGGCAAGTTCCCTGGGAGGCCTATATAAAGAACTTTGAACCAGGTTATATCAGGTAATCAGACTTTCTCTCTATTGAAAAAGAGTGAAATAAGTGACTGGTTATTAACGAGGCTTTGCAGACGAATGTATCCAGGCGGATCAAGTGATTAACAGCAGAACGACCTTGTTGATAACTAGACTGATGATAGAAGGAATTTGAGATTTCTTACTGTTATGCTAGACGTTTATTAAGGGGCATGTCAGTTCCCTGACTTCTATCTTATTTCCCTCCTAAAATCTACCTACTCCATAATTACTATCGCATTTGCTTTGTCTGCTTTCGTAAGGTGACGTCCAGGATCTTAATTTATGGTATAACTTAAATCTTTGAGGATAATTGTGTGAAGTTACACAATGAATTAAGGAAAGATCCTGGACTTGCCTTACGAAAGCAGATAAAGCAAATGCGATAATAATTATGAAGGAGGTAGATTATAGTGGAAAAATAAACATGATATTAGGAGACAGGGGAAACTCAGGCGCCTCTTAACCAAACGTCCGTTGGTAGGAACAATGGGGTCTGTAGTAAAGAAAAAGTAATTTCTCGAGGCGCCTGATCAGTCGTCTCTCAATAACTGATACTCAGCAACGGTACATCAAAGGTTGTCTCAGTACTCTGCGGGTCATCACGTGACACTGATACTCAGCAACGGTACATCAAAGGTTGTCTCAGCACTCTGGTGGTCATCATGTGACAAACACCAGCGTCAGGAGACACTTTACACTTTCGTGACTAAGAAACACCAGCAACATCTCCTGGAGCATACCACCGTCAGCGATCACTAAGAGAATAAACATTTGGAGTATACCTGGAGGGTATCCCGTGGCCCCGTCCATGAGAGGACGTAATCAACCAGGCTGTTACTGCTGGCCGCACGCAGACCGACGCACGAACCACGCCAACAACAATCCCCTGGCTCATACCGCCACCAACAATCACTGTCTAAGAGAATATTTGACTTAGCCTCGTTTTAAGTTGACATTTTGTGGCAATAATGTATTAAAGGCGGGAATTTTTAAGTTGAAAATTGGAGAAAAAAAAAAAAAACCAAGTTGACGAGGAGTCTCCAACAAACTCAAACTTCTCAAAGTTATTTTTTCTGGTTAAAAAAAAAAATTGACAGTTACTTCAACCAACTTTAATTTCTTGATTCTTATAAAATTTACTTTTAGCAAAATTTCCACGGCGTCGACCCCTCAAGGAAGGTTCCTTGATGTTGGTGAGGGGCTCTTGATTTAGGGAATTGGATCTGTGCTCCAGTTCCCCGAATTAAGCCTGAATGCCTTCCACATCCCCCCCCCCCAGGCGCTGTATAATCCTCCGGGTTTAGCGCTTCCCCCTTGATTATAATAATAATAATCCACGGCGTCGAAAGTCTTAAATCCTCATTTCTGATCATTATTAATACACTCACGGGACAGCGCTAAGCCCGTAGGGGGGGGGAGAGGGGTCATGCTTCACTTGGGATATGGAAGATAATGAAAGTTTGATCCAAAAGAAATGTAGCTCCAAATCCTCGGATAAAGATCACTTTCCAGAGTTTCGACTCGTCGACCAGTCTTCTTCAGATCTCCAATCCACCACACACACAACTAGTATTCTTTAAAGAAGCACATGCAAAACATATATCAACTAAGAAGACCAGATACTTGAAAATCTCTCATTAAGGTCACATGACTTTTGAGAAATGTTAAGAATACACATATTAAGAAAATGTTTTACTCTGAAGACACGAATATCGTCCACTCTGGATCTAGCAACACCCACCACTTGTCTAATATCGTCCACTCTGGATCTAGCAACACCCACCACTTGTCTAATATCGTCCACTCTGGATCTAGCAACACCCAGCGCTTGTCTAATATCGTCCACTCTGGATCTAGCAACACCCACCACTTGTCTAATATCGTCCACTCTGGATCTAGCAACACCCACCACTTGTCTAATATCGTCCACTCTGGATCTAGCAACACCCACCACTTGTCTAATATCGTCCACTCTGGATCTAGCAACACCCACCACTTGTCTAATATCGTCCACTCTGGATCTAGCAACACCCACCGCTTGTCTAATATCGTCCACTCTGGATCTAGCAACACCCACCACTTGTCTAATATCGTCCACTCTGGATCTAGCAACACCCACCGCTTGTCTAATATCGTCCACTCTGGATCTAGCAACACCCACCGCTTGTCTAATATCGTCCACTCTGGATCTAGCAACACCCACCACTTGTCTAATATCGTCCACTCTGGATCAAGCAACACCCACCGCTTGTCTAATATCGTCCACTCTGGATCTAGCAACACCCACCACTTGTCTAATATCGTCCACTCTGGATCAAGCAACACCCACCACTTGTCTAATATCGTCCACTCTGGATCAAGCAACACCCACCACTTGTCTAATATCGTCCACTCTGGATCTAGCAACACCCACCACTTGTCTAATATCGTCCACTCTGGATCTAGCAACACCCACCGCTTGTCTAATATCGTCCACTCTGGATCTAGCAACACCCACCACTTGTCTAATATCGTCCACTCTGGATCTAGCAACACCCACCACTTGTGTAATATCGTCCACTCTGGATCTAGCAACACCCACCACTTGTCTAATATCGTCCACTCTGGATCTAGCAACACCCACCACTTGTCTAATATCGTCCACTCTGGATCTAGCAACACCCACCACTTGTCTAATATCGTCCACTCTGGATCTAGCAACACCCACCACTTGTCTAATATCGTCCACTCTGGATCTAGCAACACCCACCACTTGTCTAAAATCGTCCACTCTGGATCTAGCAACACCCAACACTTGTCTAATATCGTCCACTCTGGATCTAGCAACACCCACCACTTGTCTAAAATCGTCCACTCTGGATCTAGCAACACCCACCACTTGTCTAAAATCGTCCACTCTGGATCTAGCAACACCCACCACTTGTCTAATATCGTCCACTCTGGATCTAGCAACACTCACCGTTTGTCTAATGTCGTCCACTCTGGATCTAGCAACACCCACCACTTGTCTAATATCGTCCACTCTGGATCTAGCAACACTCACCGTTTGTCTAATGTCGTCCACTCTGGATCTAGCAACACCCACCACTTGTCTAATATCGTCCACCCTGGATCTAGCAACACCCACCACTTGTCTAATATCGTCCACCCTGGATCTAGCAACACCCACCGCTTGTCTAATATCGTCCACTCTGGATCTAGCAACACCCAGCGCTTGTCTAATATCGTCCACTCTGGATCTAGCAACACCCACCACTTGTCTAATATCGTCCACTCTGGATCTAGCAACACCCACTGCTTGTCTAATATCGTCCACTCTGGATCTAGCAACACCCAGCGCTTGTCTAATATCGTCCACTCTGGATCTAGCAACACCCAGCGCTTGTCTAATATCGTCCACTCTGGACCTAGCAACACCCACTGCTTGTCTAATATCGTCCACTCTGGATCTAGCAACACCCAGCGCTTGTCTAATATCGTCCACTCTGGATCTAGCAACACCCACCGCTTGTCTAATATCGTCCACTCTGGACCTAGCAACACCCACTGCTTGTCTAATATCGTCCACTCTGGATTTAGCAACACCCACTGCTTGTCTAATATCGTCCACTCTGGATCTAGCAACACCCACCGCTTGTCTAATATCGTCCACTCTGGATCTAGCAACACCCACATCTTGTCTAATGTCGTCCACTCTGGATCTAGCAACACCCACCGCTTGTCTAATATCGTCCACTCTGGATCTAGCAACACCCACCGCTTGTCTAATATCGTCCACTCTGGATCTAGCAACACCCACCGCATGTCTAATATCGTCCACTCTGGATCAAGCAACACCGACCGCTTGTCTAATATCGTCCACTCTGGATCTAGCAACACCCACCGCTTGTCTAATATCGTCCACTCTGGATCAAGCAACACCGACCGCTTGTCTAATATCGTCCACTCTGGATCTAGCAACACCCACCGCTTGTCTAATATCGTCCACTCTGGATCAAGCAACACCCACCGCTTGTCTAATATCGTCCACTCTGGATCTAGCAACACCCACCGCTTGTCTAATATCGTCCACTCTGGATCTAGCAACACCCACCGCTTGTCTAATATCGTCCACTCTGGATCTAGCAACACCGACCGCTTGTCTAATATCGTCCACTCTGGATCTAGCAACACCCAGCGCTTGTCTAATATCGTCCACTCTGGATCTAGCAACACCCACCACTTGTCTAATATCGTCCACTCTGGATCTAGCAACACCCACCACTTGTCTAATATCGTCCACTCTGGATCAAGCAACACCCACCGCTTGTCTAATATCGTCCACTCTGGATCTAGCAACACCCACCGCTTGTCTAATATCGTCCACTCTGGATCTAGCAACACCCACCACTTGTCTAATATCGTCCACTCTGGATCTAGCAACACCCACTGCTTCTCTAATATCGTCCACTCTGGATCTAGCAACACCCACCGCTTGTCTAATATCGTCCACTCTGGATCTAGCAACACCCACCGCTTGTCTGATATCGTCCACTCTGGATCTAGCAACACCCACCGCTTGTCTAATATCGTCCACTCTGGATCTAGCAACACCCACCGCTTGTCTAATATCGTCCACTCTGGATCTAGCAACACCCACCGCTTGTCTAATATCGTCCACTCTGGATCTAGCAACACCCACCACTTGTCTAATATCGTCCACTCTGGATCTAGCAACACCCACCACTTGTCTAATATCGTCCACTCTGGATCTAGCAACACCCACCACTTGTCTAATATCGTCCACTCTGGATCTAGCAACACCCACCGCTTGTCTAATATCGTCCACTCTGGATCTAGCAACACCCACCACTTGTCTAATATCGTCCACTCTGGATCTAGCAACACCCACCACTTGTCTAATATCGTCCACTCTGGATCTAGCAACACCCACCGCTTGTCTAGTATCGTCCACTCTGGATCTAGCAACACCCACCACTTGTCTAATGAACACTGTTATTACAATCAAAACTAAACGGTAAACCCACAAGAGCCATACAGTAATAAGCACTAAAACAGAGTAAAGAACACTCACGGAACACACACAAATAGGTGAGTACACACTCTGACTTATTCTTAGCAACACTGTGATTCCCACAGTCAGTCTGTGGCTCTCAGTCTGTGTGTAACTCACCACCCAGTCTGTGGCTTGTTCAGTCTGTGACTCACCCAGTCTGTGGCTTGCTCAGTCTGTGACTCACCCAGTCTGTGGCTTGCTCAGTCTGTGACTCACCCAGTCTGTGGCTTGCTTAGTCTGTGACTCACCCAGTCTGTGGCTTGCTTAGTCTGTGACTCACCCAGTCTGTGGCTTGCTCAGTCTGTGACTCACCCAGTCTGTGGCTTGCTCAGTCTGTGATTCACCCAGTCTGTGGCTCACCCAGTCTGTGGCTTGTTCAGCCTGTGACTCGCCCAGTCTGTGACTCACCCAGTCTGTGACTCACCCAGTCTGTGACTCACCCAGTCTGTGACTCACCCAGTCTGTGACTCACCCAGTCTGTGAATCACCCAGTCTGTGAATCACCCAGTCTGTGAATCACCCAGTCTGTGACTCACCCAGTCTGTGGCAGCGACATGACTCCGGACATCCTTCCCTCTCCGGGCCAGTAGCGATGTTGATGCCGTCAGCACAGCATCCCCAGTCTGTCTGATGGCAGTCCCTTGGCACCGGTGCCTCGATCACTGCCAGAGAAAAGTTAGAACAAAATCACTGGCGGAGTAGAGATAGATCACTGCTAGGTAGAGGGATGATGAGAAATCGATCAATATAACTCAAAGCAAGAGAAGTGAAGCCACGAATACGTGAGAGACCAGACTGCATCAGGTCAATCAGAATACATCAGGTAAAAGAAGATCACTTACCAGCTACTCTGATGGTGTAGTCCCTACAGCACTTCGCGAAGTCGTGTTCCCTGTGGCAATAAGTGCCAGGAGGGCATATAGTGCCACCCTCGCCACAGTACAGATCTTCACCTGTCGAAGGGTTGATCAGGGGTGATGTGCCGTTGCATACTCGAAGGCGCTGGGCAGCTGTGTGGTGGAGACACGAGAAAGATGCAGTTTTTATCACAAAACCATTTTTCCAGATTAAGAAAATATAGTATCGTGGCTGTAACAATTCACAACTTACCCACAGTACCGTGACTGCAACAATTTACATCTTGAAGATTGAGACACTTATGCAGCATATGGGAATCTTTATTCAGGAAACGTTTCGCCATACAGTGGCTTCATCAGCCCAATACAAAGAGGAAGGCGTAAGGAGAGGAGGAGTATGAGGTAATCAGTCCCTCAGCCTGGAGTCGATGTGTTCAGTCCATCAATCTTGTAGAATGGACAGCGTAGGGCCGTAGACGTGGCTTATATACTGTAGTGAGGTGAGGTGAAGCAGACGGAGGTCATAGTGGTCGGTTTTTCAAACCATTCATCACAACTGTCAGACACTGCAGCATCATGGGATCTTGTTACAAAGAATTCTTCAGCACTTGTTCAACCTTTGGACGAAGACCTACTTCGACTAGTGGATGGTACCACTATGACCCCGCCTCCGCCTGCTTCACCTCACCTCACTACAGTATACAAGCCACGTCTACGGCCCTATGCTGTACATTCTACAAGATTGATGGACTGAACACATCGACTCCAGGCTGAGGGACTGATTACCTCATACTCCTCCTCTCCTTACGCCTTCCTCTTTGTATTGGGCTGATGAAGCCACTGTGTGGCGAAACGTTTCCTGAATAAAGATTCCCATATGCTGCACAAGTGTCTCAATCTTCAACTTGTCGGTTTTTCAAACCATTCATCACAATTTACATCTTACCCACAGTACCGTGGCTGCAACAATTTACAACTTACCCACAGTACCATGGCTGCAACAATTTACAACTTACCCACAGTACCGTGGCTGCAACAATTTACAACTTACCCACAATACCATCACTGCAACAATATACAACCCATAGTATCATCACTGCAACAATTCACAACCCACAATACCATAGCTGCAACAACTCACAACCCACAAAAGTGACATTGAAACTTGGATGACCTTTCTCTCCATCCTGAACCACTAATAAGTCACGAGTGAGCGGGATAAGGTCAGTAGGTCAGGTTAAAACTTTTAAAGAGTTGAATGTCAGATCTAGTCAGAAGTGTATTTAAAAAATGGAGAGTTTCCCAATTCCTTCATCTATCACTATCTATCCATTTCCCACTCACGACTTAACAATGGTTCAGAAGGGGGTCGAAAACAACTCTCTCTGGTGGTTATGCAGGTCTGCAAGCTGCAACAGTGTGGTTAATCAGACAATAATGAACTCTGACCTGAGGCTGAAGAGAATAGAGCTTTTCGTGTGTGGGATAGATGTGATATTCCTTACAGAGATTTTAGATAAACTTAACCAAATGGATATAGGATTGACAAACATTTCTGGCGTAAAAAATATATATTTACAAGCAAATCAAAGGCGAGAGTCACTTTGCTGACCAAAATTCTCTGTAACCAGGAAATGTTTAGTTATTATTATTACTACTGCTGCTACTATAATTATTATACTCACCAGCACACTCATGAATGGGTCTGACGGTGAGTTGCACTTGAATGTTGCAAGCATGCAGTCGCATGAGACAATCTGACTCGTAAAACTCCTTGTCACTACCGCAGACTGGCTCATAGCGTGGAGGCGGAGAGCAGTAGAAGTCGCACACACATCGAGGTCGACCTTCAGCGTCTGACTGGCACTCTGCCCCAGCGATGCAGGGGTGAGAGTGGCAGGGGTCGTCAGGGCCAGTAGGTGGCAGGGGTGTTGGGTAGATCACGTCTGTAGGGAGAATAATACGCCCAGGTGAGTGTGTAACACACCCAGGTGAGTGTGTAACACACCCAGGTGAGTGTGTAACACACCCAGGTGAGTGTGTAACACCCAGGTGAGTGTGTAACACACCCAGGTGAGTGTGTAACACACCCAGGTGAGTGTGTAACACACCCAGGTGAGTAACACCCAGGTGAGAGTGTAACACACCCAGGTGAGTGTGTAACACACCCAGGTGAGTGTGTAACACACCCAGGTGAGTGTGTAACACACCCAGGTGAGTGTGTAACACACCCAGGTGAGTGTGTAACACACCCAGGTGAGTGTGTAACACACCCAGGTGAGTGTGTAACACACCCAGGTGAGTAACACCCAGGTGAGAGTGTAACACACCCAGGTGAGTGTGTAACACACCCAGGTGAGTGTGTAACACACCCAGGTGAGTGTGTAACACACCCAGGTGAGTGTGTAACACACCCAGGTGAGTGTGTAACACACCCAGGTGAGTGTGTAACACACCCAGGTGAGTGTGTAACACACCCAGGTGAGTGTGTAACACACCCAGGTGAGTGTGTAACACACCCAGGTGAGTGTGTAACACACCCAGGTGAGTGTGTAACACACCCAGGTGAGTGTAACACACCCAGGTGAGAGTGTAACACACCCAGGTGAGAGTGTAACACACCCAGGTGAGAGTGTAACACACCCAGGTGAGAGTGTAACACACCCAGGTGAGTGTGTAACACACCCAGGTGAGTGTGTAACACACCCAGGTGAGTGTGTAACACACCCAGGTGAGTGTGTAACACACCCAGGTGAGAGTGTAACACACCCAGGTGAGTGTGTAACACACCCAGGTGAGAGTGTAACACACCCAGGTGAGTGTGTAACACACCCAGGTGAGTGTGTAACACACCCAGGTGAGAGTGTAACACACCCAGGTGAGTGTGTAACACACCCAGGTGAGTGTGTAACACACCCAGGTGAGTGTGTAACACACCCAGGTGAGAGTGTAACACACCCAGGTGAGTGTGTAACACACCCAGGTGAGAGTAACACACCCAGTTGAGTGTGTAACACACCCAGGTGAGTGTGTAACACACCCAGGTGAGAGTGTAACACACCCAGGTGTGTAACACACCCAGGTGAGTGTGTAACACACCCAGGTGAGTGTGTAACACACCCAGGTGAGTAACACCCAGGTGAGAGTGTAACACACCCAGGTGAGTGTGTAACACACCCAGGTGTGTAACACACCCAGGTGAGTGTGTAACACACCCAGGTGAGTGTGTAACACACCCAGGTGAGTAACACCCAGGTGAGAGTGTAACACACCCAGGTGAGTGTGTAACACACCCAGGTGAGTGTGTAACACACCCAGGTGAGTAACACCCAGGTGAGAGTGTAACACACCCAGGTGAGTAACACCCAGGTGAGAGTGTAACACACCCAGGTGAGTGTGTAACACACCCAGGTGTGTGTGTAACACACCCAGGTGAGTGTGTAACACACCCAGGTGAGTGTGTAACACACCCAGGTGAGTGTGTAACACACCCAGGTGAGTGTGTAACACACCCAGGTGAGTGTGTAACACACCCAGGTGAGTGTGTAACACACCCAGGTGAGTGTGTAACACACCCAGGTGAGAGTGTAACACACCCAGGTGAGTGTGTAACACACCCAGGTGAGAGTGTAACACACCCAGGTGAGAGTGTAACACACCCAGGTGAGTGTGTAACACACCCAGGTGAGTGTGTAACACACCCAGGTGAGTGTGTAACACACCCAGGTGAGTGTGTAACACACCCAGGTGAGTAACACCCAGGTGAGAGTGTAACACACCCAGGTGAGTGTGTAACACACCCAGGTGAGTGTGTAACACACCCAGGTGAGTGTGTAACACACCCAGGTGAGTGTGTAACACACCCAGGTGAGTGTGTACGAACATAAAAACCACATAAATTTTTCATTACAGGAAACAGGTAATAGCGTAATGAATAGCTGAAGAAAATATAAATCTTCGAGTTTAACAAAAACTAAGAGAAAAGCTTGTCTCAAGAAAACCTATGACTGTTTTACGTGTATCGTTGTCTTACCTGTAACTAGGGCGTAACCTTGTCTTACCTGCAACTAGGGCGTAACATTGTCTTACCTGTAACTAGGGTGTAACCTTGTCTTGCCTGTAACTAGGGCGTAACATTGTCTTACCTGTAACTAGGGTGTAACACTGTCTTACCTGTAACTAGGGTGTAACCTTGTCTTACCTGTAACTAGGGTGTAACCTTGTCTTGCCTGTAACTAGGGTGTAACCTTGTCTTGCCTGTAACTAGGGCATAACATTGTCTTACCTGTAACTAGGGTGTAACCTTGTCTTACCTGTAACTAGGGTGTAACATTGTCTTACCTGCAACTAGGGCGTAACATTGTCTTACCTGTAACTGGGGCATAACATTGTCTTACCTGTAACTAGGGCATAACATTGTCTTACCTGTAACTAGGGTGTAACATTGTCTTACCTGCAACTAGGGCGTAACATTGTCTTACCTGTAACTGGGACATAACATTGTCTTACCTGTAACTAGGGCATAACATTGTCTTACCTGTAACTAGGGTGTAACCTTGTCTTGCCTGAAACTAGGGCATAACATTGTCTTACCTGTAACAAGGGCGTAACATTGTCTTACTTGTAACAAGGGCGTAACATTGTCTTACCTGTAACTATGCCACCGATCTCATCACATTCCCCAAAGAAGAGATAGTTGACGTCTTCGTTCTTCTCACAGGCCACCTGTTGAGGGAATCCACAGAGTGTTGCTACACTGGCTAATATTAACATTACACCAGACACTGGTGAGGTGTTACACCACACACTTGTGCAACATCTGGGTATCCTTAGCTGAATCTTCGCCAAGCAGGTGTTGCACATTTGTCTAGTTGCTCATATTGTCAGTATTGTAGACTTATCAACTCTCATGTGATGCTGCTACATTAATTCATAACCACAACAATACTGATGTCACCATGTTAGGTTACGTCACTCGATAGTATCTATCCAGTCAACCTTCAACATTAATACCCATCTCACCATCAAAACACGTAATTTTTTGTGAAAATACATGACTAGGCAATATACAAACACACACACACATACACACAAAGAAATGCAAGGAAAATACAAACACGTCACTGTTCAGGGTTTACACGCTAACGAGCTACCTGGAAAGAAAGGAATCCTGGCATGCGTAAGTTAATCCAGCTGTGTCTAAATCCTTCCCTCCCATTAACGCAATGATAAATCCCACTATATCAACACAGTGTTGAGTTCATTACCTTTCGCATGACACACTCGTTACTATAAGTGAAGCGGTCAGACCCACACACTGGTTCTCTCTTGTCTGGGCAGTCTGTGGGACAGATGCACCGGCCGCCCTCACAGCGAGCGCCGTACTTACAGTGGACATCCAAACACAGATCTGAAAACCACGGACGCCACATGTGTTACTAGTGGTACCCAGGGTGCCAGGGTGTCTGAATATTCACTGGCTGACAACAGTATTCTGTATGATAGTTACACTGTGAAAACATAAGCTAGTTATATTTCGACTGCCATACTCCATCACACGATGGCTTCGTAAGGCACCACCTGCTATCACCGCCAACCATCTGGTATCACCACCCACCACCTGGTATCACCACCACCGCCTATCACCAGCCACCCCCTGCTATCACCACCCACCACCTGCTGTCACCACCCACCACCTGCTATCCCCACCCAGCCCCAGCTATCACCACCTAGCACCAGCTATCCCCACCCAGCCCCAGCTATCACCACCTAGCACCAGCTATCACAACCCACCACCAACACTGACCGCAGTTTCCCTTGTGCGCAACTATGAGGCGCTGCTGGCTGGCACAGGCAGCGACCTGAAGATGGCACTTAGAAGCATACGTCTGACCGTCAGTGCCACACACCTCCCCGCCCAGTGCCTGCAGGAGAAAAAATTGTATTTAATTAGACTAGACTAAATTCCGTGAGAGTCATTCAACTCAGAGCGTAGTGAATGTCTGATCCTATCTTAGCTAATTACACTGCTTGACCATTGAAGATGTCAACTGCTGTTTGATATATATAAAATATATATATATATAATATATATAAATATATATATAATATATGTATATATAAAATATATATATATACAATATATATAAATATATACATATATATATAATATATATATAAAATATATTTTATATATATATATATATATATATATATATATATATATATATATATATATATATATATGTGTGTGTGTGTGTGTGTGTGTGTGTGTGTGTGTGTGTGTGTGTGTGTGTGTGTGTGTGTCGTGCCGAATAGGCAGAACTTGCGATCTTGGCTTAAATAGCAACGCTCACCTTGCCATATAGGACAAGTGAAAATTTGTGTATGCAATAATTTCGCCAAAATCATTCTGAACCTAACGAAAAAAATATATTTGATTGTGTGTGTTTAGTAGTAAATTACTGTAAATGTATTTAAAATATATTTAGTTGGGTTAGGTTAAAATAAATTGCTCTTGTTATAATAAGGTTAGGTAAGTTTTCTAAGATACTTTTGGTGCAAAATTAAAATTTTTTACATTAACAATAATGAAAAAAATATATCTTTAAACATATAAGAGAATATTTTAGAAAGCACTTAATTTTAAATGAGTTCTTGCTAATTGACCAGTTATACATAATCGGCACGACATATATATATATATATATATATATATATATATATATATATATATATATATATATATATATATATTATTTTTTTATTATTATTATCACACCGGCCGATTCCCACCAAGGCAGGGTGGCCCGAAAAAGAAAAACTTTCACCATCATTCACTCCATCACTGTCTTGCCAGAAGGGTGCTTTACACTACAGTTTTTAAACTGCAACATTAACACCCCTCCTTCAGAGTGCAGGCACTGTACTTCCCATCTCCAGGACTCAAGTCCGGCCTGCCGGTTTCCCTGAATCCCTTCATAAATGTTACTTTGCTCACACTCCAACAGCACGTCAAGTATTAAAAACCATTTGTCTCCATTCACTCCTATCAAACACGCTCACGCATGCTTGCTGGAAGTCCAAGCCCCTCGCACACAAAACCTCCTTTACCCCCTCCCTCCAACCCTTCCTAGGCCGACCCCTACCCCGCCTTCCTTCCACTACAGACTGATACACTCTTGAAGTCATTCTGTTTCGCTCCATTCTCTCTACATGTCCGAACCACCTCAACAACCCTTCCTCAGCCCTCTGGACAACAGTTTTGGTAATCCCGCACCTCCTCCTAACTTCCAAACTACGAATTCTCTGCATTATATTCACACCACACATTGCCCTCAGACATGACATCTCCACTGCCTCCAGCCTTCTCCTCGCTGCAACATTCATCACCCACGCTTCACACCCATATAAGAGCGTTGGTAAAACTATACTCTCATACATTCCCCTCTTTGCCTCCAAGGACAAAGTTCTTTGTCTCCACAGACTCCTAAGTGCACCACTCACTCTTTTTCCCTCATCAATTCTATGATTCACCTCATCTTTCATAGACCCATCCGCTGACACGTCCACTCCCAAATATCTGAATACGTTCACCTCCTCCATACTCTCTCCCTCCAATCTGATATTCAATCTTTCATCACCTAATCTTTTTGTTATCCTCATAACCTTACTCTTTCCTGTATTCACCTTTAATTTTCTTCTTTTGCACACGCTACCAAATTCATCCACCAATCTCTGCAACTTCTCTTCAGAATCTCCCAAGAGCACAGTGTCATCAGCAAAGAGCAGCTGTGACAACTCCCACTTTGTGTGTGATTCTTTAACTTTTAACACCACGCCTCTTGCCAAGACCCTCGCATTTACTTCTCTTACAACCCCATCTATAAATATATTAAACAACCACGGTGACATCACACATCCTTGTCTAAGGCCTACTTTTACTGGGAAAAAATTTCCCTCTTTCCTACATACTCTAACTTGAGCCTCACTATCCTCGTAAAAACTCTTCACTGCTTTCAGTAACCTACCTCCTACACCATACACTTGCAACATCTGCCACATTGCCCCCCTATCCACCCTGTCATACGCCTTTTCCAAATCCATAAATGCCACAAAGACCTCTTTAGCCTTATCTAAATACTGTTCACTTATATGTTTCACTGTAAACACCTGGTCCACACACCCCCTACCTTTCCTAAAGCCTCCTTGTTCATCTGCTATCCTATTCTCCGTCTTACTCTTAATTCTTTCAATTATAACTCTACCATACACTTTACCAGGTACACTCAACAGACTTATCCCCCTATAATTTTTGCACTCTCTTTTATCCCCTTTGCCTTTGTACAAAGGAACTATGCATGCTCTCTGCCAATCCCTAGGTACCTTACCCTCTTCCATACATTTATTAAATAATTGCACCAACCACTCCAAAACTATATCCCCACCTGCTTTTAACATTTCTATCTTTATCCCATCAATCCCGGCTGCCTTACCCCCTTTCATTTTACCTACTGCCTCACGAACTTCCCCCACACTCACAACTGGCTCTTCCTCACTCCTACAAGATGTTATTCCTCCTTGCCCTATACACGAAATCACAGCTTCCCTATCTTCATCAACATTTAACAATTCCTCAAAATATTCCTTCCATCTTCCCAATACCTCTAACTCTCCATTTAATAACTCTCCTCTCCTATTTTTAACTGACAAATCCATTTGTTCTCTAGGCTTTCTTAACTTGTTAATCTCACTCCAAAACTTTTTCTTATTTTCAACAAAATTTGTTGATAACATCTCACCCACTCTCTCATTTGCTCTCTTTTTACATTGCTTCACCACTCTCTTAACTTCTCTCTTTTTCTCCATATACTCTTCCCTCCTTGCATCACTTCTACTTTGTAAAAACTTCTCATATGCTAACTTTTTCTCCCTTACTACTCTCTTTACATCATCATTCCACCAATCGCTCCTCTTCCCTCCCGCACCCACTTTCCTGTATCCACAAACTTCTGCTGAACACTCTAACACTACATTTTTAAACCTACCCCATACCTCTTCGACCCCATTGCCTATGCTCTCATTAGCCCATCTATCCTCCAATATATATATATATATATATATATATATATATATATATATATATATATATATATATATATATAATATACATGTATATATGTATACAAAATATATATGAAATATTTATTAAATATATTAAATACTGAACTACCCATTCGGAAATTAAAGTTGGACGCTGTTTCTGTGCGTGTCGGGCCATTATCAAGGCGCGAATTGATAATCCCGGGCTAGATGGTGCTTCGCTTTTTCTTATCCATTTTTTTTTACCAAATTTCTTTTTCTCTAACTTATTTACATGTTGAGAGATGTTATCCTCCCTTATCTCATCGCAAAACTCATCCCCTGGTTAAGGTAACCTACCACCCCCAGGATGCCACCCAGATAACCTACCACCCCCAGGATGCCACCCAGATAACCTACCACCCCCAGGATGTCACCCAGATAACCTACCACCCCCAGGATGTCACCCAGATAACCTACCACCCCCAGGATGTCACCCAGATAACCTACCACCCCCAGGATGCCACCCAGATAACCTACCACCCCCAGGATGTCACCCAGATAACCTACCACCCCCAGGATGCCACCCAGATAACCTACCACCCCAGGATGCCACCCAGATAACCTACCACCCCCAGGATGTCACCCAGATAACCTACCACCCCCAGGATGTCACCCAGATAACCTACCACCCCAGGATGCCACCCAGATAACCTACCACCCCCAGGATGTCACCCAGATAACCTACCACCCCCAGGATGCCACCCAGATAACCTACCACCCCCAGGATGCCACCCAGATAACCTACCACCCCAGGATGCCACCCAGATAACCTACCACCCCCAGGATGTCATCCAGATAACCTACCACCCCCAGGATGCCACCCAGATAACCTACCACCCCAGGATGCCACCCAGATAACCTACCACCCCCAGGATGTCATCCAGATAACCTACCACCCCCAGTATGCCACCCAGATAACCTACCACCCCCAGGATGTCACCCAGATAACCTACCACCCCCAGGATGCCACCCAGATAACCTACCACCCCCAGGATGCCACCCAGATAACCTACCACCCCCAGGATGCCACCCAGATAACCTACCACCCCCAGGATGTCACCCAGATAACCTACCACCCCAGGATGCCACCCAGATAACCTACCACCCCCAGGATGCCACCCAGATAACCTACCACCCCCAGGATGTCACCCAGATAACCTACCACCCCCAGGATGCCACCCAGATAACCTACCACCCCCAGGATGCCACCCAGATAACCTACCACCCCCAGGATGCCACCCAGATAACCTACCACCCCCAGGATGCCACCCAGATAACCTACCACCCCCAGGATGTCATCCAGATAACCTACCACCCCCAGGATGCCACCCAGATAACCTACCACCCCCAGGATGTCACCCAGATAACCTACCATCCCAGGATGCCACCCAGATAACCTACCACCCCAGGATGCCACCCAGATAACCTACCACCCCAGGATGCCACCCAGATAACCTACCACCCCCAGGATGTCATCCAGATAACCTACCACCCACAGGATGCCACCCAGATAACCTACCACCCCCAGGATGTCACCCAGATAACCTACCACCCCAGGATGCCACCCAGATAACCTACCACCCCAGGATGCCACCCAGATAAACTACCACCCCAGGATGCCACCCAGATAACCTACCACCCCCAGGATGTCATCCAGATAACCTACCACCCCCAGGATGCCACCCAGATAACCTACCACCCCCAGGATGTCACCCAGATAACCTACCACCCCAGGATGCCACCCAGATAACCTACCACCCCTGGATGCCACCCAGATAACCTACCACCCCAGGATGCCACCCAGATAACCTACCACCCCAGGATGCCACCCAGATAACCTACCACCCCCAGGATGTCACCCAGATAACCTACCACCCCAGGATGTCACCCAGATAACCTACCACCCCCAGGATGTCATCCAGATAACCTACCACCCCCAGTATGCCACCCAGATAACCTACCACCCCCAGGATGTCACCCAGATAACCTACCACCCCCAGGATGCCACCCAGATAACCTACCACCCCCAGGATGCCACCCAGATAACCTACCACCCCCAGGATGCCACCCAGATAACCTACCACCCCCAGGATGTCACCCAGATAACCTACCACCCCAGGATGCCACCCAGATAACCTACCACCCCCAGGATGCCACCCAGATAACCTACCACCCCCAGGATGTCACCCAGATAACCTACCACCCCCAGGATGCCACCCAGATAACCTACCACCCCCAGGATGCCACCCAGATAACCTACCACCCCCAGGATGCCACCCAGATAACCTACCACCCCCAGGATGCCACCCAGATAACCTACCACCCCCAGGATGTCATCCAGATAACCTACCACCCCCAGGATGCCACCCAGATAACCTACCACCCCCAGGATGTCACCCAGATAACCTACCATCCCAGGATGCCACCCAGATAACCTACCACCCCAGGATGCCACCCAGATAACCTACCACCCCAGGATGCCACCCAGATAACCTACCACCCCCAGGATGTCATCCAGATAACCTACCACCCACAGGATGCCACCCAGATAACCTACCACCCCCAGGATGTCACCCAGATAACCTACCACCCCAGGATGCCACCCAGATAACCTACCACCCCAGGATGCCACCCAGATAATCTACCACCCCAGGATGCCACCCAGATAACCTACCACCCCCAGGATGTCATCCAGATAACCTACCACCCCCAGGATGCCACCCAGATAACCTACCACCCCCAGGATGTCACCCAGATAACCTACCACCCCAGGATGCCACCCAGATAACCTACCACCCCTGGATGCCACCCAGATAACCTACCACCCCAGGATGCCACCCAGATAACCTACCACCCCAGGATGCCACCCAGATAACCTACCACCCCCAGGATGTCACCCAGATAACCTACCACCCCAGGATGTCACCCAGATAACCTACCACCCCCAGGATGTCACCCAGATAACCTACCACCCCCAGGATGTCACCCAGATAACCTACCACCCCAGGATGTCACCCAGATAACCTACCACCCCAGGATGCCACCCAGATAACCTACCACCCCCAGGATGTCACCCAGATAACCTACCACCCCCAGGATGTCACCCAGATAACCTACCACCTCCAGGATGTCACCCAGATAACCTACCACCCCCAGGATGTCACCCAGATAACCTACCACCCCCATGATGTCACCCAGATAACCTACCACCCCCAGGATGTCACCCAGATAACCTACCACCTCCAGGATGTCACCCAGATAACCTACAACGCCCAAGATGTCACCCAGATAACCTACCACCTCCACTATGCCACCCATATTAACTACCATCTCCAGGGTGCTACCCAGATAATCTACCACTCTCAGGGTGCTACTCGCATGTACCCTCCCCCAGAATGCCACCCAGATAATCTACCAACTCCACTAGGCTACCCAGATAATCTACCATCCCCAGGGCGCCACCCAGATAATGTACTACTACGACGGTGGTACTCGCATAATGAACCCTCCCCCAGGGTGCCACCCACAACAATCACATAATTTGACTCACGAAATCGTAATGACACGATTGCAAACAAACCATACCACGGGCGGGGATAGAACCCGCGATCAGAGTCTCAAAACTCCAGACCCAGTGGCTAACGCGACGGTCTGGAGTTTTGAGACTCTCTGACCGCGGGTTCTATCCCCGCCCGTGGTATGGTTTGCTTAATCACATAATTTAAATGCCTTTACAACAGTATTAAATACTTTGCAGAAGACACAACGTTTCGAACTGTTTCGACCTTTGGGAAATGCTGACTTGATAAAGATAGTAACAGATCGAAAAGTTGTCGCTAGGGATAAATAAAATATTTGATCTTACCCAGAGCGCATGAAGAGAGATGCAGAAACGTTTCCCTCAAGCGAAACTACAACAGGCTCTCCATGAGAGAAACGTTGGTATTAGGCTTAGGTCAGGTGGATGCTAGTGATGGGCTCTAGAATCAAGGAGTTGGACCTGTGTTCCAGTTCCTTGAATTAAGCCTCAATACCTTCCATTTCTCAAGCGCTGCTTGACCCCCTACGGGTTCAGCGCTCCGTGTAATAATAAATAACAATTTGACTTACCTGGGAGCAGTTGGTAGGGCAGGAACATCGACCGAATCCCTCAGCATCGACCTGACACACCCCGAACTCTCCGCACTCGACCCCCTTACACGCATCTGTGGCACGACACAATAGTGAAAGTAATAACAATAACAAAAATAACTAACGTAATAGTGATAGGATCAATAATAGTAATAAAATAGCATTAATAGTAATGTAATAAGAGTAATAGTAATCATGATAATTGTTAATAGTAATACTAGTAATAATGGTAATGTAATAATAGTAATAGTAATGCAATAATAGTAATGTTTAATAATAAAAAGGTAATGAATGAATGAGAAGGAATAAGAGAAAAGGAGAAAATGAGATATATATATATATATATATATATATATATATATATATATATATATATATATATATATATATATATATATATATATATATATATATATATATATATATATATAATATATATATATATATATATATATATATATATATATATATATATATATATATATATTTAATACCTATATATACTCTGTTCTTTTTATATAGACAAATACAAACTTGTGTATGTATACATTAAGAGGTACACATCTCACTTTAGACATTTAGATATACAAATTTTGAGTGTATAGGAGTAAAAAGATGAATTCAAAACATAACAATGGTACCTTTTTTAAAAAAAAAATTCTGAGAGTACTGACCACAGGATCCCTGGTGTAAGAGTTCCACGTGAGTGGTAGACAGACAGACGTGACGGGCCAGTTGACAGGAGGAGTGGTAGGTGCGTCTGTCACCGCCACACACTGGTTGGTACTCACCACCACACACTGTACACTCACACTCAGCCTGGCCGTACCTCTCCACACACACTCCCCCGTACTCACACTTGTACCCCTCACATGGTCCTCCCGAACCTGCAATGAATGAATGAGAGAGAAAAAGAGAAAGGGAGAAAAAGAATATATATATATATGTTATAATATATATATATATATTCCTGGAGACAAAGAACTTTGTCCTTGGAAGCAAAGAGGGGATATTGTAGGGGTTCTTAAAAGGAGATATCGAGTGTTGAAGGTAGACACACTTGTTGGATGGTAACGATATATTGTCAGACTGTGATGATGGGAGATGGAGCCCAGCCTCTGCCTGTCCTAGCCTATGTCAAACGCCGACTGAGAGCGAGGTAGCTAGCTTCACACTCAAGCTGCATCCCGTGACGTCATACAGTCACAGACCTAAGGGGTCTTCTATATAAATACATGGATGATACTAATATGCTATACAACACAGGGATCAGCAACTATGCTGACAGGGAATGTATGAGAGTATAGTTTTACCAACTCTCTTATATGGGTGTGAAGCATGGGTGATGAATGTTGCAGCGAGGAGAAGGCTGGAGGCAGTGGAGATGTCATGTCTGAGGGCAATGTGTGGTGTGAATATAATGCAGAGAATTCGTAGTTTGGAAGTTAGGAGGAGGTGCGGGATTACCAAAACTGTTGTCCAGAGGGCTGAGGAAGGGGTGTTGAGGTGGTTCGGACATGTAGAGAGAATGGAGCGAAACAGAATGACTTCAAGAGTGTATCAGTCTGTAGTGGAAGGAAGGCGGGGTAGGGGTCGGCCTAGGAAAGGTTGGAGGGAGGGGGAAAAGGAAGTTTTGTGTGCGAGGGGCTTGGACTTCCAACAGGCATGCGTGAGCGTGTTTGATAGGAGTGAATGGAGACGTGCTGTTGAAGTGTGAGCAAAGTAACATTTATGAAGGGGTTCAGGGAAACCGGCAGGCCGGACTTGAGTCCTGGAGATGGGAAGTACAGTGCCTGCACTCTGAAGGAGGGGTGTTAATGTTGCAGTTTAAAAACTGTAGTGTAAAGCACCCTTCTGGCAAGACAGTGATGGAGTGAATGATGAATGGTGAAAGTTTTTCTTTTTCGGGCCACCCTGCCTTGGTGGGAATCGGCCAGTGTGTTAATAAAAATAAAATAGTATATATATATATATATATATATATATATATATATATATATATATATATATATATATATATATATATATATATATATATATATATACTTTAATCATGGTATAACTAGATGTATGGACGTCTTCTCAGAGCACTTAAGCATGACCTGCCCAGCTTACTCTGGCAGTGCAACTTAGGCCAGTGTTGCAAGACTTCTGGGAATGGTGAATGTTAACTGATCCTCGGTCATGATATTCGTAATACGCAAGTGCCCCACCTACGTTTACAGGCGACATTTGGTGCATGACAGTCTTTTGGCACAATGTCTCTCGACACAGGACAGGGCCCTTGAGAATCATAACTCCTACAGTTATACAGGCATTTCAAGACGTGAGGAGAGAAATCTGTCACACTACCTCCAACTCTCTACTGACGGGGAAGCAAATTCCACTGCATATCCCAATATCCTCCGTTCCAGATCCCAATAGCACCTATTCCAGATCCCAGTAACACCTGTTCCAGATCCCAATAGCACCTATTCCAGATCCCAGTTGGGAGACCTCTACCCACTCTACCTGAGGTATCCCAGCGAGTGAGCACGTCTCCTGTGTATCCCAGTGCTTAACAGAATAGGGAATAGCATATGGAGGTACAAAATAAAAAAATGGGAACTATGGCTATAGTTTACTTAATAACATAAAAGGGCTAGAATACCACATATACTGATGGACATTTACATAATATAACAATTGACCTATGAGACTTATTACCAGGGGGAAAGGTAGATGTTATCAGTAACACGGACTAGTACTCACTTTTAATTCACCGAGCAGCTGACCCGAGATTCCCAATGCGTGGTCCACTACACACGCGGCTGTCCAGAGCTCTCGCTCCCCGGACCTGTCACCAACAACCTCCTTGCTCAGCGGTTCCCTGGGCTTATATGGTAGTCAAAGTACCCCCTCCCCAATGGGGTATGTACCACGTGTTACGACCTGACGCCGAGGTCTGACGCCGTCAAGAACAAAAGACCTCAGACGTGGGCGTGACTACCCGATATTTGCTAAGGCAGGTGTGACCATATAATTAGGTCTCCGTAGAGACCTCACAATCCCATCTGAACTGCATCACACAGTAACACCTGTTCCAGATCCCAGTAACACCTATTCTAGATCCCAATAACACTTATTCCAGATCCCAGTAACGACCTGTTCCAGATCCCAATAGCACCTGTCCTAGATCCCAATATGTCTCCAGAGGTAAACATCGTAAGTAATTACTGGTGCCGAATGTCGTCCTGTTGAAAATACTGAAGAAAAGAGATGTTGCAGATCACACTTTATTGTGACGACGCTTCGCTGAGTAGAGCTTCATCAAGTTTCCATAAAGCTCTACACAGAGCGAAAAGTTGTCTCCATAAAGGTTTAATTTACAGCCTGTTTTCAAATGAGAATGAATCGGTCTTGGAATTTATTCTTCACATTACCTTCTTTGTTCTTCCAAACTTACTGAGTGATAAGGGAGCGTCAACAGTGTGTTAGGAAGTGCAGCTGCATTTTGAAAAGAATGTCAGGGTGTGTCAGGCGTGTTAGAATGATATTGAGGAGTGTGGGAGTGAGGGAGATGAGTGGTGTAGGTGTGGAAAAGAAGGTGGAGGGATGTGGGAGCGCGTGGGAGAGGTGTAGAAACAGGAAACATGCGGGAGTAAAGAGGGAGCGCGAAGATGTGCCGGATATGCCAACCAAACGTTTCGTCCCTGGTGGACAAAACGTCTGCTCAAGATCAGATTAGACTTTGCCGCCGAGGCGACTAGTTTACCGTGCTCAACGAATACTGTAAACCGTATTCTGTGTTTTATTCACATACCAAACACCTTGAAGGCCGTCTCCCTGAGTTTGTGCCCAGAATTCTCCTGAAGGAAATCTTCGTGACAGTGACGAATATAGACGAGGCAGATTTTAATCAACCTATCATGCCACCCAGGCAAGATACACGAAATTCATCTACAACCCAAGTCCCCAGAAATAGGTAGCAGCTATTAGCTTCGTGCGTAAAATAATTTCGGTTAGAACTGTATACGTATCTTGCGTAAACGGCTGGAATCTAGCTTCAGAATTCTCATTCACTTTAATAACGTGACTCAAAAGAATATATAGTTTAAAATGGATTTGCCAGAAAAAACTTTTGCATTGTGCTGCCAAATAGCAAGTGTGTTATACTGCATTCTGTATTTATCAGATTTGTGTGTAGTATGTAGGAAACAGAAGTTACAGGTAACACTATGTTAAGTCTTACTCTCAGTCATACCAGCCAGTGTATATATTTATATCAGAGAGAACTTGACACATTTCACCAATATTATTGTGTATAAAAAAAACACATTTATGTAATGTTAGGAAACCATTACGGGAACGTTTCGCTTACCAGAAGCTTTATCAATGTAGAAAAGAGGGAAATAGATACAGCTGTCCACCAACACCTAGTGAAACAAGAAAAATGGAATGTTATTATCATGGGATTAAACACAGGCAGAGCCCCTGGCTGCTGGTACTGTGGAAGATGTGTAGGGAAGCCTAGCAGCGTGGAGCCCCTGATGGCTGGTACTGTGGAAGGTGTGCAGGGAAGCCTAGCAGCGTGGAGCCCCTGGCTGCTGGTACTGTGGAAGGTGTGTAGGGAAGCCTAGCAGCGTGGAGCCCCTGATGGCTGGTACTGTGGAAGGTGTGTAGGGAAGCCTAGCAACGTGGAGCCCCTGGCTGCTGGGACTGTGGAAGGTGTGTAGGGAAGTCTAGCAGCGTGGAGCCCTTGGCTGCTGGTACTGTGGAAGATGTGCAGGGAAGCCTAGCAGCGTGGAGCCCCTGGCTGCTGGTACTGTGGAAGATGTGCAGGGAAGCCTAGCAGCGTGGAGCCCCTGGCTGCTGGTACTGTGGAAGGTGTGTAGGGAAGCCTAGCAGCGTGGAGCCCCTGATGGCTGGTACTGTGGAAGGTGTGTAGGGAAGCCTAGCAACGTGGAGCCCCTGGCTGCTGGGACTGTGGAAGGTGTGTAGGGAAGTCTAGCAGCGTGGAGCCCTTGGCTGCTGGTACTGTGGAAGATGTGCAGGGAAGCCTAGCAGCGTGGAGCCCCTGGCTGCTGGTACTGTGGAAGGTGTGTAGGGAAGCCTAGCAGCGTGGAGCCCCTGATGGCTGGTACTGTGGAAGGTGTGTAGGGAAGCCTAGCAACGTGGAGCCCCTGGCTGCTGGGACTGTGGAAGGTGTGTAGGGAAGTCTAGCAGCGTGGAGCCCCTGATTGCTGGTACTGTAGAAGGTGTGTAGGAAGCCTAGCAGCGTGGAGTCCCTGGCTGCTGGTACTGTGGAAGGTGTGTAGGGAAGCCTAGCAGCTTGGAGCCCCTGGCTGCTGGTACTGTGGATGGTGTGTAGGGAAGCCTAGCAGCGTGGAGCCCCTGGCTGCTGTTACTGTGGAAGGTGTGTAGGGAAGCCTAGCAGCGTGGAGCCCCTGGCTGCTGGTACTGTGGAAGGTGTGTAGGGAAGCCTAGCAGCGTGGAGCCCCTGGCTGCTGTTACTGTGGAAGGTGTGTAGGGAAGCCTAGCAGCGTGGAGCCCCTGGCTGCTGGTACTGTGGAAGGTGTGTAGGGAAGCCTAGCAGCGTGGAGCCCCTGGCTGCTGTTACTGTGGAAGGTGTGTAGGGAAGCCTAGCAGCGTGGAGCCCCTGGCTGCTGGTACTGTGGAAGGTGTGTAGGGAAGCCTAGCAGCGTGGAGCCCCTGGCTGCTGTTACTGTGGAAGGTGTGTAGGGAAGCCTAGCAGCGTGGAGCCCCTGGCTGCTGGTACTGTGGAAGGTGTGTAGGGAAGCCTAGCAGCGTGGAGCCCCTGGCTGCTGGTACTGTGGAAGGTGTGTAGGGAAGCCTAGCAGCGTGGAGCCCCTGGCTGCTGGTGCTGTGGAAGGTGTGTAGGAAGCCTTGCGGCGTGGAGCCCCTGATTGCTGGTACTGTGGAAGGTGTGTAGGGAAGCCTAGCAGCGTGGAGCCCCTGGCTGCTGGGACTGTGGAAGGTGTGTAGGGAAGTCTAGCAGCGTGGGGCCACCTGATTGCTGGTACTGTAGGTGTGTAGGAAGCCTAGCAGCGTGGAGCCCCTGGCTGCTGGTACTGTGGAAGGTGTGTAGGGAAGCCTAGCAGCGTGGAGCCCCTGGCTGCTGGTACTGTGGAAGGTGTGCAGGGAAGCCTAGCAGCGTGGAGCCCCTGGCTGCTGGTACTGTGGAAGGTGTGTAGGGAAGCCTAGCAGCGTGGAGCCCCTGGCTGCTGTTACTGTGGAAGATGTGTAGGGAAGCCTAGCAGCGTGGAGCCCCTGGCTGCTGGTACTGTGGAAGGTGTGTAGGGAAGCCTAGCAGCGTGGAGCCCCTGATTGCTGGTACTGTGGAAGGTGTGTAGGGAAGCCTAGCAGCGTGGAGCCCCTGGCTGCTGGGACTGTGGAAGGTGTGTAGGGAAGTCTAGCAGCGTGGAGCCCCTGATTGCTGGTACTGTAGAAGGTGTGTAGGAAGCCTAGCAGCGTGGAGCCCCTGGCTGCTGGTACTGTGGAAGGGGTGTAGAGAAGCCTAGCAGCATGGAGCCCCTGGCTGCTGGTACTATGGAAGGGGTGTAGGGAAGCCTAGCAGCATGGAGCCCCTGGCTGCTGGTACTATGGAAGGGGTGTAGGGAAGCCTAGCAGCGTGTAGCCCCTGGCTGCTGGTACTATGGAAGGGGTGTAGGGAAGCCTAGCAGCGTGGAGCCCCTGGCTGCTGGTACTGTGGAAGGTGTGTAGGGAAGCCTAGCAGCGTGGAGCCCCTGGCTGCTGTTACTGTGGAAGGTGTGTAGGGAAGCCTAGCAGCGTGGAGCCCCTGGCTGCTGGTACTGTGGAAGGTGTGTAGGAAGCCTAGCAGCGTAGAGCCCCTGATTGCTGGTACTGTGGAAGGTGTGTAGGAAGCCTAGCAGCGTGGAGCCCCTGGCTGCTGGTACTGTGGAAGGTGTGTAGGGAAGCCTAGCAGCGTGGAGCCCCTGGCTGCTGGTACTATGGAAGGGGTGTAGGGAAGCCTAGCAGCATGGAGCCCCTGGCTGCTGGTACTATGGAAGGGGTGTAGGGAAGCCTAGCAGCATGGAGCCCCTGGCTGCTGGTACTATGGAAGGGGTGTAGGGAAGCCTAGCAGCGTGGAGCCCCTGGCTGCTGGTACTATGGAAGGGGTGTAGGGAAGCCTAGCAGCATGGAGCCCCTGGCTGCTGGTACTATGGAAGGGGTGTAGGGAAGCCTAGCAGCATGGAGCCCCTGGCTGCTGGTACTATGGAAGGGGTGTAGGGAAGCCTAGCAGCATGGAGCCCCTGGCTGCTGGTACTATGGAAGGGGTGTAAGGAAGCCTAGCAGCGTGGAGCCCCTGGCTGCTGGTACTATGGAAGGGGTGTAGGGAAGCCTAGCAGCATGGAGCCCCTGGCTGCTGGTACTATGGAAGGGGTGTAGGGAAGCCTAGCAGCATGGAGCCCCTGGCTGCTGGTACTATGGAAGGGGTGTAGGGAAGCCTAGCAGCGTGGAGCCCCTGATTGCTGGTACTGTGGAAGGTGTGTAGGGAAGCCTAGCAGCGTGGAGCCCCTGGCTGCTGGGACTGTGGAAGGTGTGTAGGGAAGTCTAGCAGCGTGGAGCCCCTGATTGCTGGTACTGTAGAAGGTGTGTAGGAATCCTAGCAGCGTGGAGCCCCTGGCTGCTGGTACTGTGGAAGATGTGTAGGGAAGCCTAGCAGCGTGGAGCCCCTGGCTGCTGGTACTGTGGAAGGTGTGCAGGGAAGCCTAGCAGCGTGGAGCCCCTGGCTGCTGGTACTGTGGAAGGTGTGTAGGGAAGCCTAGCAGCGTGGAGCCCCTGGCTGCTGTTACTGTGGAATGTGTGTAGGGAAGCCTAGCAGCGTGGAGCCCCTGGCTGCTGGTACTGTGGAAGGTGTGTAGGGAAGCCTAGCAGCGTGGAGCCCCTGGCTGCTGGTACTGTGGAAGGTGTGTAGGGAAGTCTAGCAGCGTGGAGCCCCTGGCTGCTGGTACTGTGGAAGGTGTGTAGGAAGCCTAGCAGCGTGGAGCCCCTGGCTGCTGGTACTGTGGAAGGTGTGTAGGGAAGCCTAGCAGCGTGGAACCCCTTGCTGCTGGTACTGTGGAAGGTGTGTAGGGAAGCCTTGCAGCGTTGAGCCCCTGGCTGCTGGTACTGTGGAAGGTGTGTAGGGAAGCCTAGCAGCGTGGAGCCCCTGGCTGCTGGTACTGTGGAAGGTGTGTAGGGAAGCCTAGCAGCGTGGAGCCCCTGGCTGCTGGTACTGTGGAAGGTGTGTAGGGAAGCCTAGCAGCGTGGAGCCCCTGGCTGCTGGTACTGTGGAAGGTGTGTAGGGAAGCCTAGCAGCGTGGAGCCCCTGGCTGCTGGTACTGTGGAAGGTGTGTAGGGAAGCCTAGCAGCGTGGAGCCCCTGGCTGCTGGTACTGTGGAAGGTGTGTAGGAAGCCTAGCAGCGTGGAGCCCCTGATTGCTGGTACTTTGGAAGGTGTGTAGGGAAGCCTAGCAGCGTGGAGCCCCTGGCTGCTGGGACTGTGGAAGTGTAGGGAAGTCTAGCAGCGTGGAGCCCCTGATTGCTGGTACTGTAGAAGGTGTGTAGGAAGCCTAGCAGCGTGGTGCCCGTGGCTGCTGGTACTGTGGAAGGTGTGTAGGGAAGCCTAGCAGCGTGGAGCCCCTGGCTGCTGGTACTATGGAAGGGGTGTAGGGAAGCCTAGCAGCATGGAGCCCTTGGCTGCTGGTACTATGGAAGGGGTGTAGGGAAGCCTAGCAGCATGGAGCCCCTGGCTGCTGGTACTATAGAAGGGGTGTAGGGAAGCCTAGCAGCGTGGAGCCCCTGGCTGCTGGTACTATGGAAGGGGTGTAGGGAAGCCTAGCAGCGTGGAGCCCCTGATTGCTGGTACTGTGGAAGGTGTGTAGGGAAGCCTAGCAGCGTGGAGCCCCTGGCTGCTGGGGCTGTGGAAGGTGTGTAGGGAAGTCTAGCAGCGTGGAGCCCCTGATTGCTGGTACTGTAGAAGGTGTGTAGGAATCCTAGCAGCGTGGAGCCCCTGGCTGCTGGTACTGTGGAAGGTGTGTAGGGAAGCCTAGCAGCGTGGAGCCCCTGGCTGCTGGTACTGTGGAAGGTGTGTAGGGAAGCCTAGCAGCGTGGAGCCCCTGGCTGCTGTTACTGTGGAATGTGTGTAGGGAAGCCTAGCAGCGTGGAGCCCCTGGCTGCTGGTACTGTGGAAGGTGTGTAGGGAAGCCTAGCAGCGTGGAGCCCCTGGCTGCTGGTACTGTGGAAGGTGTGTAGGGAAGCCTAGCAGCGTGGAGCCCCTGGCTGCTGGTACTGTGGAAGGTGTGTAGGAAGCCTAGCAGCGTGGAGCCCCTGATTGCTGGTACTGTGGAAGGTGTGTAGGGAAGCCTAGCAGCGTGGAGCCCCTGGCTGCCGGGACTGTGGAAGGTGTGTAGGGAAGTCTAGCAGCATGGAGCCCCTGATTGTTGGTACTCTAGAAGGTGTGTAGGAAGCCTAGCAGCGTGGAGCCCCTTGCTGCTGGTACTGTGGAAGGTGTGTAGGGAAGCCTAGCAGCGTGGAGCCCCTGGCTGCTGGTACTGTGGAAGGTGTGCAGGGAAGCCTAGCAGCGTGGAGCCCCTGGCTGCTGGTACTGTGGAAGGTGTGTAGGGAAGCCTAGCAGCGTGGAACCCCTGGCTGCTGTTACTGTGGAAGGTGTGTAGGGAAGCCTAGCAGCGTGGAGCCCCTGGCTGCTGGTACTGTGGAAGGTGTGTAGGGAAGCCTAGCAGCGTGGAGCCCCTGGCTGCTGGTACTGTGGAAGGTGTGTAGGGAAGCCTAGCAGCGTGGAGCCCCTGGCTGCTGGTACTGTGGAAGGTGTGTAGGAAGCCTAGCAGCGTGGAGCCCCTGGCTGCTGGTACTATGGAAGGGGTGTAGGGAAGCCTAGCAGCGTGGAGCCCCTGGCTGCTGGTACTATGGAAGGGGTGTAGGGAAGCCTAGCAGCATGGAGCCCCTGGCTGCTGGTACTATGGAAGGGGTGTAGGGAAGCCTAGCAGCGTGGAGCCCCTGGCTGCTGGTACTATGGAAGGGGTGTAGGGAAGCCTAGCAGCATGGAGCCCCTGGCTGCTGGTACTATGGAAGGTGTGTAGGGAAGCCTAGCAGCGTGGAGCCCCTGGCTGCTGGTACTATGGAAGGGGTGTAGGGAAGCCTAGCAGCGTGGAGCCCCTGGCTGCTGGTACTATGGAAAGGGTGTAGGGAAGCCTAGCAGCGTGGAGCCCCTGGCTGCTGGTACTATGGAAGGGGTGTAGGGAAGCCTAGCAGCGTGGAGCCCCTGGCTGCTGGTACTATGGAAGGGGTGTAGGGAAGCCTAGCAGCATGGAGCCCCTGGCTGCTGGTACTATGGAAGGGGTGTAGGGAAGCCTAGCAGCGTGAAGCCCCTGGCTGCTGGTACTATGGAAGGGGTGTAGGGAAGCCTAGCAGCGTGGAGCCCCTGGCTGCTGGTACTATGGAAAGGGTGTAGGGAAGCCTAGCAGCGTGGAGCCCCTCGCTGCTGGTACTATGGAAGGGGTGTAGGGAAGCCTAGCAGCGTGGAGCCCCTGGCTGCTGGTACTATGGAAGGGGTGTAGGGAAGCCTAGCAGCGTGGAGCCCCTGGCTGCTGTTACTGTGGAAGGTGTGTAGGGAAGCCTAGCAGCGTGGAGCCCCTGGCTGCTGGTACTGTGGGAGGTGTGTAGGGAAGCCTAGCAGCGTGGAGCCCCTGGCTGCTGGTACTATGGAAGGGGTGTAGGGAAGCCTAGCAGCGTGGAGCCCCTGGCTGCTGGTACTATGGAAAGGGTGTAGGGAAGCCTAGCAGCGTGGAGCCCCTCGCTGCTGGTACTATGGAAGGGGTGTAGGGAAGCCTAGCAGCGTGGAGCCCCTGGCTGCTGGTACTATGGAAGGGGTGTAGGGAAGCCTAGCAGCGTGGAGCCCCTGGCTGCTGGTACTATGGAAGGGGTGTAGGGAAGCCTAGCAGCATGGAGCCCCTGGCTGCTGGTACTATGGAAGGTGTGTAGGGAAGCCTAGCAGCGTGGAGCCCCTGGCTGCTGGTAATATGGAAGGGGTGTAGGGAAGCCTAGCAGCGTGGAGCCCCTGGCTGCTGGTACTATGGAAAGGGTGTAGGGAAGCCTAGCAGCGTGGAGCCCCTGGCTGCTGGTACTATGGAAGGGGTGTAGGGAAGCCTAGCAGCGTGGAGCCCCTGGCTGCTGGTACTATGGAAGGGGTGTAGGGAAGCCTAGCAGCATGGAGCCCCTGGCTGCTGGTACTATGGAAGGGGTGTAGGGAAGCCTAGCAGCGTGGAGCCCCTGGCTGCTGGTACTATGGAAGGGGTGTAGGGAAGCCTAGCAGCGTGGAGCCCCTGGCTGCTGGTACTATGGAAAGGGTGTAGGGAAGCCTAGCAGCGTGGAGCCCCTCGCTGCTGGTACTATGGAAGGGGTGTAGGGAAGCCTAGCAGCGTGGAGCCCCTGGCTGCTGGTACTAAGGAAGGGGTGTAGGGAAGCCTAGCAGTGTGGAGCCCCTGGCTACTGGTGCTATGGAAGGGGTGTAGGGAAGCCTAGCAGCATGGAGCCCCTGGCTGTTGGTACTATGGAAGGGGTGTAGAGAAGCCTAGCAGCGTATAGCCCCTGGCTACTGGTTCTATGGAAGGGGTGTAGGGAAGCCTAGCAGCGTGGAGCCCCTGGCTGCTGGTACTATGGAAGGGGTGTAGGGAAGCCTAGCAGCGTGGAGCCCCTGGCTGGTGGTACTATGGAAAGGGTGTAGGGAAGCCTAGCAGCGTGGAGCCCCTGGCTGCTGGTACTATGGAAGGGGTGTAGGGAAGCCTAGCAGCGTGGAGCCCCTGGCTGCTGGTACTATGGAAGGGGTGTAGGGAAGCCTAGCAGTGTGGAGCCCCTGGCTACTGGTACTATGGAAGGGGTGTAGGGAAGCCTAGCAGCATGGAGCCCCTGGCTGCTGGTACTATGGAAGGGGTGTAGAGAAGCCTAGCAGCGTGGAGCCCCTGGCTGCTGGTACTATGGAAGGGGTGTAGGGAAGCCTAGCAGCGTGGAGCCCCTGGCTGCTGGTACTATGGAAGGGGTGTAGGGAAGCCTAGCAGCATGGAGCCCCTGGCTGCTGGTACTATGGAAGGGGTGTAGGGAAGCCTAGCAGCATGGAGCCCCTGGCTGCTGGTACTATGGAAGGGGTGTAGGGATGCCTAGCAGCGTGGAGCCCCTGGCTGCTGGTACTATGGAAGGGGTGTAGGGAAGCCTAGCAGCATGGAGCCCCTGGCTGCTGGTACTATTGAAGGGGTGTAGGGAAGCCTAGCAGCGTGGAGCCCCTGGCTGCTGGTGCTATGGAAGGGGTGTAGGGAAGCCTAGGAGCGTGGAGCCCCTGGCTGCTGGTACTATGGAAGGGGTGTAGGGAAGCCTAGCAGCGTGGAGCCCCTGGCTACTGGTACTATGGAAGGGGTGTAGGGAAGCCTAGCAGCGTGTATCATGCCCACCAGCACCGCTTTATCAACGACATATATATGGAAATTATATGTAGATTTGAGAAGCAAATGCTTATATAATCACAGTCACAAAGTTTAAAGGCTGAAATTTCAGCTACAGTGACTAAAATCATCGACTATTATTTTACTTCAAATGTTGAATTTTCTTTACAATGTGTGATAAGGGAATAATATTTACAGATTAATATTAGGATATTATTATTCACATATACAAAGCAACAGTGCAGTTATCTAGAGTTCTAGACAGTTGTATTTGAATTAAATATACAGAGTATAGAGACCACCACAGAACTAACGACTGGACAAAAAAGGTGAATGGTGTCAAGGTTTCTGTGATGAGGCTTCAACACGCATTTGTACACATTTGACATGTAGACTTTTCATGTTGTTTGTCCTAAGCAAATACTCTAACACCGTATAGGGAAGAGGATGTAAATAACACCGTATTGGGTAGAGATGTTAATAACACCATTGGCAATAATGTAAATATTGTAACGGTAAATGTCCAGGGACGCGAATAACCCGGACGCATTTGACCGAGACAGTTGTCCAGGACGCCACTGTCCTGTCACCGTACCACTGTGTAGGGATACCCATACTTAAATGTGGATGTGAAATGTGTTTTAAACATTACGGTGAGGGAGCTGGAGGCCTCTTATATATACACTCCAAATTCTGTGCTTAATATTCACATTATGCAGAAAATTTGGTGTATGTGTGTGTGTGTGTGTGTGTGTGTGTGTGTGTGTGTGTGTGAGAGTGTGTGTGTGTGTGTGTGAGAGTGTGTGTGTGTGTGTGTGTGTGTGTGTGTGTGTGTGTGTGTGTGTGTGTGTGTGTGTGTGTGTGTGTGTGTGTGTGTGTGTTAATTAGAAGTGTGTGTGGGATTACCATAGATATAACAGAGGGCTCAGGAGAAGCTGTTAAGGTTGTTTTGGTACTTAGAGAGGAGAGCTTAGAACAGGATAACTAAGAGGCAATATAAATCTGGGGTGGAGGAAAGGAAGGTTGGGAGTGGGTAAAAGTTTGAACATCCAAGAGGCTTGCGCGAGCGCATTAGATCGGAGTTAGAAGAGACAAGGGGTTTTTATGGCTTGACGTGCTGTTGGAGTGTGAACAAGATAATATTACTGAAGTGATTCAGGTTAAGTAGTTAGTTGGATACGAGTCCTGGAGGCGGGAAGTACAGTACCTGCACTTTAAAGGAGGTGTGAGGTCGTTGCAATTCGGAGGGTCATCTGAACTATGGTGTCAGCACGCTTCTGGTAAGGCAGCGACTGGATGAATGACGGTTAATGTATTCCTTTTTCCGTGGATCAGAAAAAATAAAAGTTTACTGCATATTTCGTCCTTCAACTGAGGCCCTCATCAGAGTACGAGAGAGGAAGTCGTGGTTATATAGGCATGGAGAAGTCACGTTAACTGAGGCATCATCCTCGGTGTGTCAGGTCACTGGTACTCACTCGGTTGACGTGACCATTGTTAGGGCCATCTGAAAAAACTTTTTTGATCACATGAATTGGTGCTGACCTCTTCTTCCTCGGGTCAAAATTGCCACCTGTTACCTACAAGTGTTACATGACCCACAGGTCATCAAGGTGTGTCCTCACAGTACGTGGTGAAGCAGTCATCCAGATGTGTCCTCACAGTACGTGTTGAAGCAGTCATCCAGATGTGTCCTCACAGTACGTGTTGAAGCAGTCATCCAGATGTGTCCTCACAGTACGTGTTGAAGCAGCCATCCAGATGTGTCCTCACAGTACGTGGTGAAGCAGTCATCCAGATGTGTCCTCACAGTACGTGTTGAAGCAGTCATCCAGATGTGTCCTCACAGTACGTGGTGAAGCAGTCATCCAGATGTGTCCTCACAGTACGTGTTGAAGCAGTCATCCAGATGTGTCCTCACAGTACGTGTTGAAGCAGTCATCCAGATGTGTCCTCACAGTACGTGTTGAAGCAGTCATCCAGATGTGTCCTCACAGTACGTGGTGAAGCAGTCATCCAGATGTGTCCTCACAGTACGTGTTGAAGCAGCCATCCAGATGTGTCCTCACAGTACGTGTTGAAGCAGTCATCCAGATGCGTCCTCACAGTACGTGTTGAAGCAGTCATCCAGATGTGTCCTCACAGTACGTGGTGAAGCAGTCTTCCAGATGTGTCCTCACAGTACGTGGTGAAGCAGTCATCCAGATGTGTCCTCGCAGTACGTGTTGAAGCAGCCATCCAGATGTGTCCTCACAGTACGTGTTGAAGCAGTCATCCAGATGTGTCCTCACAGTACGTGTTGAAGCAGTCATCCAGATGTGTCCTCACAGTACGTGGTGAAGCAGTCATCCAGATGTGTCCTCACAGTACGTGTTGAAGCAGCCATCCAGATGTGTCCTCACAGTACGTGGTGAAGCAGTCATCCAGATGTGTCCTCACAGTACGTGTTGAAGCAGTCATCCAGATGTGTCCTCACAGTACGTGTTGAAGCAGTCATCCAGATGTGTCCTCACAGTACGTGGTGAAGCAGTCATCCAGATGTGTCCTCACAGTACGTGTTGAAGCAGTCATCCAGATGTGTCCTCACAGTACGTGTTGAAGCAGCCATCCAGATGTGTCCTCACAGTACGTGGTGAAGCAGTCATCCAGATATGTCCTCACAGTACGTGTTGAAGCAGTCATCCAGATGTGTCCTCACAGTACGTGGTGAAGCAGTCATCCAGATGTGTCCTCACAGTACGTGTTGAAGCAGTCATCCAGATATGTCCTCACAGTACGTGTTGAAGCAGCCATCCAGATGTGTCCTCACAGTACGTGTTGAAGCAGTCATCCAGATGTGTCCTCACAGTACGTGTTGAAGCAGTCATCCAGCCAAGGTAACTACTCAGATCATCCATTTATTACGAACATAAAGATGTCCTCAACCCTGTCATTTTAACCTTCTAATTCACTCTACCTCTTGGATATTTGACTTGCTTGAGGAGTGTTTTCCATTCTCTTTTTTATTTTCAGCTCCGGCTGGACGTTAAGTGTCGATAAATTCACCGTCAGACTTTGTACTCAAGACACACGTAAGGAAAGTTATACGCATGTGTTTGTATATGTTTAATAACTAACAAGAAACTGCACATGTTTGTACAAACACACACGTCCACCACCACCCTACACACACACACACACACACACACACACACACACGTCCACCCCGACACACACGATAAAGCTCTTAGAGCAGGGGTTGGACCTAGTAACGACCAGTGAAGAAGCGGGGCCAGGAGCCACAAACAGGTGAGTAGAAAGAGGCGAGTGCGCACACACACACACGAAGTGCAATGACCTGTATGGAGTCAAGATCCATACAGTACACAGCTTTGAGATGACATACAATAAGGCTATCGTAGCCAGGAGTGTGTGAACATAATAACCAGAGAAGAGGCAGGACCAGGAGCTAAGACAACCCCTGAAACCACAAATACACGAGCAGACACACACGTCTGCTCGTGTATGGAAGATTGGAACACACCAGAGGACGATCAGGACTCACAACCTGTCTTCATGACAAAGATTCCTGACTCGGGAGATTCTTATCAACACAGTACTTCTCTCAGTGTCATCCAGCATATTCGTATCTAGTATTTTCTAACATGGAGACCAGAACTGTGCCGCATAATCTAAGACCTAACTCACTGGAAGGTACACCCAGGAGATCCTGGCTTCCTCTAACATTAATGAGCACATACACTATGTGGGGGAAAGTTCCAGAGATACTTCAGAGTGTTAACGAGCTTTGTGTTATCCTTTTTAATTAATTTTGGGCCTCGTTTGGTTGATAATGGTAAATATCAGCTGGAGTTTCCGATACACGCAAGTGCCGCACCAACTGAAATATTTTATTATTATGGCGCATAATAGGTGAGGGGCACGTACATGCACACGCTTGTACACACACACACACACACACACACACACACACAGCTTTAAGAAGAGGTATATATGATAAAGCTCATGGAGCAGGGAGAGAGTGGATCTAGTAGCGACCAGTGAAGAGGAACTAGGAGCTATGAATCAACCCCTGCAACCACAATTAGGTGAGTACACACTGTTACACCCTTTTGTTCATTTTAAGTAGACTGTTTCTACTTATTATTACAATGGTATACTTTTGCATGTTATTTTTGCTATTTTACTTAATATTATATTCAGGAGTAATTCCATTAGTAGCTAAAACGAATTTACTCGACTTTATAATATTATCTGGTCATATTACTTAGCTTTGTATATAGGTAGGTCGTTTAATTAGTGTCAACTGCTGGTGCGACCTGGCCAAGCACCAGTAGGTGTTTTGAGCTGCTCAACCCCTGCTCCGACCGAGACAAAGTGGGCTGGTAAAGCCTCACTGAGTTCAGTTCATACCTTCCTCTGGACCAGGAAGGGTCGAGGGAAGTATCCACCTCTAAAACCACCATTCGCCTCCCTCGAAAATCCCAGGAATTTTCGGAAACTCATTGCTAAGACTTATCTCGGTTGGAGAAGACGGTTAAGAAGCTCTTGGAGAATGCGAAGCCAAGTGAGCAAGCCTCTGTAGTGTAAGAGGACTTATTGCTAAGTGAACCCTATTATAATTATTATTATAATCAAAAAGAAGCGCTAAGCCATACCCTAATATAAGAAATCTATTAATGTGTTCGAGTTTTTAAGCAACGCCTGTGCATGTATATATACTAATATTTCGTGACTCACTCAGAGCCATTTATAAATACTTGACCTAGTACTGTGATGTTTTAATGAGAAATGGTAAAAGTATTCTACTCATAGTGCAAAATATGGGAAGGTGGATTTAAGTGATTATTATGATGATTAATAAATTAAATAGAAACTAAGAAAATTCCTTTTCCTCTGAAGTGAGTACCTAGACGTACTAAGTTTTTGTTACGAAAAGCACTATAACCCAGGGACCAACTGACTATGTTCGTAACACACACACACACACACACACACACACACACACACTTTCTCCATTTGAAAGCATAAGAACTAAAAGACAGACTTTTATAACATAAAATATTTTCTGTTAGAGGAGAATGTAAACAAGAAAAACAATATCCTCGTGTTGTTGAAAATTACATAAAATAACGACAAGTTGAAGATTAAGACATGTGCAACACCTGGGTATCTTTATTAATGAAACTTATCGCCTACACAGTAGGCTTCTCCAGTCAAATACAGAAGGATCACTAGTAATGACTATGTGGTATTTGAAGAAACCTACTGTGCAGGCGATACGTTTCCTCAATAGATACCCAACTGTTGCACAGTATCCTGGTGTGAGTTACGACGAGGATCTTCACTCGTCCACGATGGTTAGGTTACGTCAGGTTCGTCAGGAAACAGGACAAGTGATTCCTGACGCGGGTCTTGGATGATGACCCGCCTTTGGAGCTTCAATCATCTGACCGAGGCCTTCCGCTGGTTTACCGGTCCACCCCTTTAAAAATAAGGATATAATTATACATACTCGCCCACGATGTATTTTCTATAAACGACTTATTGGATGGTGTCGAAACCTGTATACATGTCTGCAGGTGATGAAAAAGTTTCGGCAGAATAAACAATACAAATTACTGTACGTCTCCACCAGATGACTTGGATAAAGGGAACAACTGGAGCGAAAAACAATTTAATACCGATACAAAATCTCGAGTAGAGTCATTGAAGCTAAAACCTTCAGTAGTTTTAAAAATAGGCGAGATAAGTATATGAGCGCACTTGCGGATCCACTGAAACAAATGATGTTTAAACTTGAGGGCCCCTAATCCCGAAGGAGCCCAAGAAGCCACTTTAGTCCACATTGCTTAAAAATTTTGAGTCTGCTTTATGGGAAGGGGTTACAAAGGGGCCCCAAAAACAGCTCAAACTTCAGGGCTTCAAAAATGTAGGTTCGCCACTACATGAGTGAGTGTGACTTGGACCTGCCTAACACGGGCCAGTAGGCCTGCCACAGTGCCCCTTCTTATATTTTTATAAATGCCAAGAGAAGGAAAGAGGGAGCAATAACACGAAGCCACAAAGAATATAAACAATATCAAAATATAAAAAAAACTATATATATCACCAGATATTTTTATTAAATTTCCCCGGGAGACGAAATAAATTAAATTTAGCTCTCATATGACACTCTGACAAGCTCTTTAATGACTCTGAAAAATATGGATGGAGAAATGCTGAGAAAAAAGTTGTTTACAACATATATCAGGTAAAAATTGAAATATGAAGCGACTGCGTAGGCGAGCATCTAGATATTACTGGTATCATAAACCAGCACGGGTTTAGAGATGGCAGATCTTGTCTTACAAACCTGCTGATGTTCCAGAAGTGAAGCAGGAGGGAGACAGGGATGTGTGACAACACCGTGACCGGAACAATATACAATATAGGAGAGAGAAGCTTATGACGACGTTTCGGTCCGACTTGGACCATTAACTAGTCACGGGAAACGTTCCTTTCTATTTGCTGGTTATTTAAGTACAGCACTACTCTTATGTCCCGAGAACTTTCATCTTGTGTAACTGTGATACTGTACAAGACACTGGTGTAAACACCAGAGTGGTAGGTGGGAATAACAAGGTCTGCGCTCCTGTGGATTAACGAGATTATTGAAAAAACAAGGGCTGTCGCAAATATCGGTGGAATGAGAAAACCTAACGAGCGGGGTTCCGCAAGGATCGAACCTCACTGTGCCTTTGCTATAGGGCTACCCCCGCCATAGGGCTGTAAACGGTACACAACTTGTACCAACACTCACATTTCTTCGGCAGCCACTACCGGGTCACAACATGGAGAAGACCCGGGCCAGGACCCGTCCTGGAGAACCTTCCCGAACATACAAGGATCGATATTAGGACCCGTACTGACGAACATGACTCGTGTGGAACACCAAGGACTATTATTCTTTGCACATATGTCTTACTCATTAACTTACTGACGCTGAGTGATTAATACACAAGAGGAGATAGTCAGATGTAACCATATTTGGAGACACACACACACACACACACACACACACACACACACACACACACACACACACACAGGTATGATAAAGCTCACGGTTCAGGGAGTGTGACCTAGTAGCGACCAGTGAAGAGGCGGGGCCAGGAGCTTGGACTCGACCCCTGCAACCTCAATTAGGTGACTAGGTGAGTACACACAAAGGATCCATACATAGTTTAGAAGAGGTACGATAAGGCTAGTCGCTAGTAGCGACTAGCGAACCACAAATGAGTACAAACAGGCGAGTACAGACTCAGTTCTAGGTAAACTGAATGGCCAAAATGCAAAATGATTTTCAACGGTTTTAACAAAAACAATGCAAAAAAAATGCGGGGTTACAAAGACGTTGAATAACAGAACTAATATTGCGTTTTTAATGTTAGAAATATTCTAACACTACCCAAGTTAGAATCTTCTAATGATACGGTACAATCATTGAAGCGTCGATTTCATTCTAACAGAGAACCGAAGTTTTCTGTGTTAGAAACTGTCTAACATAGACAATAACCTTGAAGGCAGGAGAGAACCCTGAAAGCAGGAAAGAACCTTGAAAGCAGGAAAGAAATCAGTTTAAACTAATCCTCCGATTTTTCAAGTGATTAGTAGAGAATTTCAGACAATTAAGATTTATAGTGAATGGCTTTTGATCCAAGGAAATGGAGTCACCGTCTCTTTCCTCGTATCAAACCTGATTACCTCCCACACCAAAAAAGGAAATATGAGAACTCTTACCACAAGAGCCATAAAAGGAGACGTCAAGGGGTCGCTGTCTGACGCAGGCGTCTCTCTCCAGGTGGCACCGACTGTCGTAGGTGGTGCCATCTGTGGCACAGACAGGTGTCACCACCGGAGGACACCATCTGCGGCACTGGCAGGTGGCTACGCCGTACTGGTTTACCGCACAGCCTTGGCCAGGCCCGCAGCGGACCGCTCCACAGGGATTCACACCTGTAGGTGTGTGGTAGCAGCAGTTAGTGAGGCAGAGAGACACAGACAGACACATACACATGCAAACACATGCACAAGCAGACAGGCACATACACAGGCAGACGCATACACACGAAAACAGGTAGACACATACACAGGGAGACAGGTACACACACACACAGGAAGACAGACACATACACAGGCAGACGCATACACAGAAAGACAGGTAGACACACACAAGAAGACAGGTAGACACACACACAGGAAGACACACACTGAAGAACAGATAACTCACCTGAAGAACAACTCACCTGAAGAATAAATAACTCACCTGAAGAACACTCTCCCCGGTAGAGAACACTGAGAACTTGTCGTCTGTTACAAGCCTGGAAGCTCATCACACACTCGTTACTGTAACAGAACAGAGACAATCTTGATCCAAGGAAGGAGAGTAGCTCCAGTAACCTGGATCAAGAACCCTAACATACCATTTAATGCTTCAGTTATCATTATTATTAATTATAAGCATTGAACCCGTACGGGGTACTAAGGTTTGATCCAGGGATGGTGGCTAGGAAGCTCTGAACCCCTGGATCAAGAGCTCTTTGCCAGCATCCAGGGTTAAGTTCAGTGATTTTTTTTTAGCAAATTTGGTTAATAATCGAAAAATATTTATTATTTTGTAATAATATAATATTTTAATTAATTTAATGAATATAATTTCAATATATTTTTTTTAATTCTACGAGATTATGCGAATTTAATGTAAATTAAAGCTTTACGTGGGGGGGGGAGAAATTTTGAAAAAAATGCTTAAGGTCTGAAATTTTGTCGTTCGGTTTAAAAAAATTAATTTATTTTCCGAGTAGCGAAGGGAATTCGAACTGGCCGGTCGGTAGTCTTGAAGCTGAAGAACAACAGGTGAGGGACGAGGCTTTATCTGGACGACCTTTGGCTCTGGGTAGAGCTTTATTAAGACTTTATAAAGTTCTACACAGGGCAAAACGTTGCCTCGACGAAAGCTTGTTATTCACCTGTCTCTTTCTTCAGTTGTCTCGGCAGAAACTTGTTAAGAAAGTAGATTATTGGACTGAGAGACACGAGGACGTTCAAGACGTCTACCGAGAAAGACATTTCGCCCCATTGTGACCATCAACCCTAATGATAAATGACTGATAACATGGCGAAACGTCTCTTCAGTGTCTTCATTGTCACAGTTCCACAATCAGTGGGTATCAACATACCTGGAACTGAATAAACAATAGCACGAACAAGTACATGAACCGTAGATCAAATACAATCACAATAATACAAAAACTACTGTACATGTAGTTGTACATGCATTTGTACATGTACTCTGTGGACCCACTCCTGGTACAACTCCCTCGTTCTACCTCGCTATAATGAATCAGTCATGAAAGACTCATCAAGGTAGGGCTCTGGTGGCCTGGTGGTTAACGCTCTCGCTTCACACGGTGAGGGCCTGGGTTCGATTCCCAGCCAGAGTAGAAACATTGGACGTGTTTCTTTCCACCTGTTGTCTATGTTCCCCATCAGTAAAATGGGTACCTGGGTGTTAGTCGACTGGTGTGGGTCGCATCCTGGGACACTGACCTAAGGAGGCCTGGTCACAGACCGGGCCGCGGGGGCGTTGACCCCCGGAACTCTCTCCAGGTAAACTCCAGGTAAGGTACATGAACCAGGGACCCGCCACCAGCATCAGCCTGGTACCCAGGGTAAATCCCAGTGGTCAACTTGTCCTCATGACTCCATCGTTGGTTTTCTAACGCATATCAGTTCGTGTGTTTCTGAACGATACTCATTCCTACGCGAACAGCCACTCGCTGCTGCTACCATAAAAAAACACAGCTACAATTAGCACAGGTTAAGGTAGGTAGGTTTGTTTACTTAGGATAAATTAGCCTATCTTACGTTAGATTAGATTGTATTAAGGTCGTTGACTAGGTTAGGTTAGATTCTGACAGTTTATCTTAGACCAGGTGAACAATAATTTGCATATTTTAAGAGGAGATACAATGACTCCATTGTAAATATAGCCAAAATTATAGTTGAAAAAATCCTCTGGGAGGTAAAAAAAAATTTTTTTTGTCTTGCTATGTAGATTTAAGCAAATTTCTCTATGTTAGATTGTCGTAAATTGTAGAATATCGAATTACAAAAAAAAAAAAATCACAAATGATTCCTTAATAGTGGTCCTAAATAATGGTGCTTAAAACAGGAATCGGGTAAAAGAACGTTAAGTTACACGAACACGAAGTCAACTTTCTGGCAGAGTGATCAAATTCTGTCTTTAAAACTTTGTTATGGTGTTACACTGATGTTGGGTTAGAACGACACGTGATCAAGGTCTTGGGACCTTGATCACTTCTAGAAGTAATCAAGGTCCCAAGACCGAAACTTTTTCTAAAAAACGTGTCCTTGAGTTTGTTCACACGTCCTTTAAGTCAGTTTGTTGGTATTTATTACCAAGGTTTATATTATTCTGTCTTGGGAGGGTTAGTGTGGGTGACACACCATTACTGACAGGTGTGTGTCGTGTGACTCACCTGTGACACCACTGACACAGTTGAATGTCGCGTGACTCACCTGTGACACTGACACAGATGAGCGTCTTGTGACTCACCTGTGACACCACTGACACAGGTGAGCGTCTTGTGACTCACCTGTGACACCACTGACACAGGTGAGCGTCTTGTGACTCACCTGTGACACCACTGACACAGGTGAGCGTCTTGTGACTCACCTGTGACACTACTGACACAGGTGAGCGTCTTGTGACTCACCTGTGACACTACTGACACAGGTGAGCGTCTTGTGACTCACCTGTGACACCACTGATACAGGTGAGCGTCTTGTGACTCACCTGTGACACCACTGACACAGGTGAGCGTCTTGTGACTCACCTGTGACACCACTGACACAGGTGAGCGTCTTGTGACTCACCTGTGACACTACTGACACAGGCGAGCGTCTTGTGACTCACCTGTGACACTACTGACACAGGTGAGCGTCTTGTGACTCACCTGTGACACTACTGACACAGGTGAGCGTCTTGTGACTCACCTGTGACACTACTGACACAGGTGAGCGTCTTGTGACTCACCTGTGACACTACTGACACAGGTGAGCGTCTTGTGACTCACCTGTGACACCACTGACACAGGTGAGCGTCTTGTGACTCACCTGTGACACTACTGACACAGGTGAGCGTCTTGTGACTCACCTGTGACACTACTGACACAGGCGTGTGTCGTGTGACTTACCTGTGACACTACTGACACAGGTGAGCGTCTTGTGACTCACCTGTGACACTACTGACACAGGTGAGCGTCTTGTGACTCACCTGTGACACTACTGACACAGGTGAGTGTCGTGTGACTTACCTGTAAGTGACACCATCACTGGCACAGACGGGGGAGAGAGTGGAAGGACAGGTGGAGTTGCACTGGCACCTTGGCACTCTGGCATCATCTACAAGGCACACCTGCCCGGCCTGGCACACCACGTGACCACAGGGATCTACAAAGAAATTTTTTGCATGATTAAAACCATAAATTTAAAAAATACAAAACATATTTTTGGCAAAGTGCAAAAAGAGAAAATCAGAGCAATTAAAGTCAATAAAAACCAAGAAAACAACCATTTAAAGTTAATAAAACATTTTAAATCAGTTTAGAAAAAACATTTGACTGATAACTCTATAGTTTTTTCATTAAAAATATATTAAACCACAGAAGCAAACACGTTTAAAAATCTGACAAACACGTTTTTAACCTGTCTGATAACCCACACTGACCAATGTATATATATATATATATATATATATATATATATATATATATATATATATATATATATATATATATATATATATATATATATATGTCGTGCCTAATAGGTAAAAACTGGTCAATTAGCAAGAACTCATTTAAAATTAAGTCCTTTTTAAAATTTTCTCTTATACTTTTAAAGATATATTTTTTTCATTAATGTTAATGTAAAAATTAATAATTTTTGCACCAAAAGAATCTTAGAAAACTTACCTAACCTTATTATAACAAGGCCAATTTATTTTAGCCAAATCTAATTAAATATATTTTACCCACGTTTACAATTATTTAATAATAAACAGAGTGAAATATATTTTTCGTTGGATTCAGAATGATTTTTGTGAAATTATTGCATACGCAAATTTTCTCTTACCTTATTCGGCAGCAAAAGCGTTGCTAAGTCAAAATACCAAGTTTTACCTATTCGGCACGACATATAATATATATATATATATGTGTATATAAATATATATATATATATATATATATATATATATATATATATATATATATATATATATATATATTTTTGTGTGTGTATATGTGTGTATATGAGAGAGAGAGAGAGAGTGAGAGAGAGTGAGAGAGAGTGAGAGTGAGTGAGAGAGAGTAAGAGAGAGAGAGTGAGAGAGAGTGAGAGAGAGAGAGAGAGAGAGAGAGAGAGAGAGAGAGAGAGAGAGAGAGAGAGAGAGAGAGAGAGAGAGAGAGTGAGAGAAGGTAAATGTAATCAAATCCAGAAGAGAAGGTAATCAAGTCTGATGCAAGGAAATGGAGAACAGCTCAAGATCTTGGGATCAAGAGCCCTGCACCGGCATCAAGTTTACCCTCACAAGGGTCTACAGAGAGAGAGAGAGACAGACAGACTTATTATTTTCCTCTCATACAGGAGAGCTGTACCACCCCTGCGGATTTAGCGCCTCCGTGGAAAAATATTTAAAAAAAGACTTTTTTTATTTTTTTTAATTGATTTCAAGTAATTCCTGTTTTGAAAAACCAATTTGAAATTGTGAGCGATACAAACATTAATATATATTTTTGACGCTGTGGTGTGGGTGAGGAAATTGTGTACTGCCCGAGTATGGTGGTTCATTATGGTAAATCTGACGCCATGGTAGCCTGGTTGTCATGGTAGCCTCGCTGTCATGGTAGCCTGGTTGTCATGGTAGCCTGGTTGTCATGGTAGCCTGGGTGTCATGGTAGCCTGGGTGTCATGGTAGCCTGGTTGTCATGGTAGCCTGGTGGTCATGGTAGCCTGGTTGTTATGGTAGCCTGGTTGTCATGGTAGCCTGGTTGTCATGGTAGCCTGGCTGTCATGGAAGCCTGGTTGTCATGGTAACCTGGCTCTCATGGTAGCTTGGTTGTCATGGTAGCCTGGTTGTCATGGTAGCCTGGCTGTCATGGAAGCCTGGTTGTCATGGTAGCCTGGTTGTCATGGTAGCCTGGTTGTCATGGTAGCCTGGTTGTCATGGTAGCCTGGTTGTCATGGTAGCCTGGTTGTCATGGTAGCCTGGTTGTCATGGTAGCCTGGTTGTCATGGTAGCCTGGTTGTCATGGTAGCCTGGTTGTCATGGTAGCCTGGTTGTCAAGGTAGCCTGGTTGTCATGGTAGCCTGGTTGTCATGGTAGCCTGGTTGTCATGGTAGCCTGGTTGTCATGGTAGCCTGGTTGTCAAGGTAGCCTGGTTGTCATGGTAGCCTGGTTGTCATGGTAGCCTGGCTGTCATGGTAGCCTGGCTGTCATGGTAGCCTGGCTGTCATGGTAGCCTGGCTGTCATGGTAGCCTGGCTGTCATGGTAGCCTGGTTGTCATGGTAGCCTGGCTGTCATGGTAGTCTGGTTGTCATGGTAGCCTGGCTGTCATGGTAGCCTGGCTGTCATGGTAGCCTGGCTGTCATGGTAGCCTGGTTGTCATGGTAGCCTGGTTGTCATGGTAGCCTGGCTGTCATGGTAGCCTGCTTGTCATGGTAGCCTGCTTGTCATGGTAGCCTGCTTGTCATGGTAGCCTGCTTGTCATGGTAGCCTGCTTGTCATGGTAGCGTCTGGTTGTCATGGTAGCGTCTGGTTGTCATGGTAGCGTCTGGTTGTCATGGTAGCGTCTGGTTGTCATGGTAGCGTCTGGTTGTCATGGTAGCCTGGCTGTCATGGTAGCCTGGCTGTCATGGTAGCCTGGTTGTCATGGTAGCCTGGTTGTCATGGTAGCCTGGCTCTCAAGGTAGCTTGGTTGTCATGGTAGCCTGGTTGTCATGGTAGCCTGGCTGTCATGGTAGCCTGGTTGTCATGGTAGCCTGGTTGTCATGGAAGCCTGGTTGTAATGGTAACCTGGCTCTCATGGTAGCCTGGTTGTCATGGTAGCCTGGCTGTCATGGAAGCCTGGTTGTCATGGTAACCTGGCTGTCATGGAAGCCTGGTTGTCATGGTAACCTGGCTCTGATGGTAGCCTGGTTGTCATGGTAGCCTGGTTGTCATGGTAGCCTGGTTGTCATGGTAGCTTGGTTGTCATGGTAGCCTGGATGTCATGGTAGCCTGGCTGTCATGGAAGCCTGGTTGTCATGGTAACCTGGCTCTGATGTTAGCCTGGTTGTCATGGTAGCCTGGTTGTCATGGTAGCCTGGTTGTCATGGTAGCCTGGTTGTCATGGTAGCCTGGCTGTCATGGTAGCCTGGTTGTCATGGTAGCCTGGTTGTCATGGTAGCCTGGCTGTCATGGTAGCCTGGTTGTCATGGTAGCCTGGCTGTCATGGTAGCCTGGTTGTCATGGTAGCCTGGTTGTCATGGTAGCCTGGTTGTCATGGTAGCCTGGTTGTCATGGTAGCCTGGTTGTCATGGTACCCTGGCTGTCATGGTAGTCTGGTTGTCATGGTAGCCTGCTTGTCATGGTAGCCTGGTTGTCATGGTAGCCTGGTTGTCATGGTACCGTCTGGTTATCATGGTAGCGTCTGGTTGTCATGGTAGCGTCTGGTTGTCATGGTAGCGTCTGGTTGTCATGGTAGCCTGGCTGTCATGGTAGCCTGGTTGTCATGGTAGCCTGGCTGTCATGGTAGCCTGGTTGTCATGGTAGCCTGGCTCTCATGGTAGCTTGGTTGTCATGGTAGCCTGGTTGTCATGATAGCCTGGCTGTCATGGTAGCCTGGTTGTCATGGTAGTCTGGTTGTCATGGTAGCCTGGCAGTCATGGAAGCCTGGTTGTCATGGTAACCTGGCTCTCATGGTAGCTTGGTTGTCATGGTAGCCTGGTTGTCATGGTAGCCTGGCTGTCATGGAAGCCTGGTTGTCATGGTAACCTGGCTCTGATGGTAGCCTGGTTGTCATGGTAGCCTGGTTGTCATGGTAGCCTGGTTGTCATGGTAGCCTGGCTGTCATGGTAGCCTGGTTGTCATGGTAGCCTGGCTGTCATGGTAGCCTGCTGTCATGGTAGCCTGGTTGTCATGGTAGCCTGGTTGTCATGGTAGCCTGGTTGTCATGGTAGCCTGGCTGTCATGGTAGCCTGGTTGTCATGGTAGCGTCTGGTTGTCATGGTAGCGTCTGGTTGTCATGGTAGCCAGGCTGTCATGGTAGCCTGGCTGTCATGGTAGCCTGGTTGTCATGGTAGCCTGGTTGTCATCGTAGTCTGGTTGTCATGGTAGTCTGGTTGTCATGGGAGCCTGGTTGTCATGGTAGCCTGGTTGTCATGGTAGCCTGGTTGTCATGGTAGCCTGGCTGTCATGGAAGCCTGGCTGTCATGGTAGCCTGGCTGTCATGGTAGCCTGGCTGTCATGGTAGCCTGGCTGTCATGGTAGCCTGGCTGTCATGGTAGCGTCTGGTTGTCATGGTAGAGTCTGGTTGTCATGGTAGCGTCTGGTTGTCATGGTAGCGTCTGGTTGTCATGGTAGCGTCTGGCTGTCATGGTAGCCTGGCTGTCATGGTAGCCTGGCTGTCATGGTAGCCTGGCTGTCATGGTAGCCTGGCTGTCATGGTAGCCTGGCTGTCATGGAAGCCTGGTTGTCATGGTAGCCTGGCTGTCATGGTAGCCTGTTTGTCATGGTAGCGCCTGGTTGTCATGGTAGTCTGGCTGTCATGGTAGCCTGGTTGTCATGGTAGCCTGGTTGTCATGGTAGCCTGGTTGTCATGGTAGCCTGGTTGTCATGGTAGCCTGGTTGTCAAGGTAGCCTGGTTGTCATGGTAGCCTGGTTGTCATGGTAGCCTGGTTGTCATGGTAGCCTGGTTGTCATGGTAGCCTGGTTGTCAAGGTAGCCTGGTTGTCATGGTAGCCTGGTTGTCATGGTAGCCTGGCTGTCATGGTAGCCTGGCTGTCATGGAAGCCTGGTTGTCATGGTAGCCTGGCTGTCATGGTAGCCTGTTTGTCATGGTAGCGCCTGGTTGTCATGGTAGTCTGGCTGTCATGGTAGCCTGGTTGTCATGGTAGCCTGGTTGTCATGGTAGCCTGGTTGTCATGGTAGCCTGGTTGTCATGGTAGCCTGGTTGTCAAGGTAGCCTGGTTGTCATGGTAGCCTGGTTGTCATGGTAGCCTGGTTGTCATGGTAGCCTGGTTGTCATGGTAGCCTGGTTGTCAAGGTAGCCTGGTTGTCATGGTAGCCTGGTTGTCATGGTAGCCTGGCTGTCATGGTAGCCTGGCTGTCATGGTAGCCTGGCTGTCATGGTAGCCTGGTTGTCATGGTAGCCTGGCTGTCATGGTAGTCTGGTTGTCATGGTAGCCTGGCTGTCATGGTAGCCTAGCTGTCATGGTAGCCTGGTTGTCATGGTAGCCTGGTTGTCATGGTAGCCTGGCTGTCATGGTAGCCTGCTTGTCATGGTAGCCTGCTTGTCATGGTAGCCTGCTTGTCATGGTAGCCTGCTTGTCATGGTAGCCTGCTTGTCATGGTAGCGTCTGGTTGTCATGGTAGCGTCTGGTTGTCATGGTAGCGTCTGGTTGTCATGGTAGCGTCTGGTTGTCATGGTAGCGTCTGGTTGTCATGGTAGCGTCTGGTTGTCATGGTAGCGTCTGGTTGTCATGGTAGCCTGGCTGTCATGGTAGCCTGGCTGTCATGGTAGCCTGGTTGTCATGGTAGCCTGGTTGTCATGGTAGCCTGGCTCTCAAGGTAGCTTGGTTGTCATGGTAGCCTGGTTGTCATGGTAGCCTGGCTGTCATGGTAGCCTGGTTGTCATGGTAGCCTGGTTGTCATGGAAGCCTGGTTGTAATGGTAACCTGGCTCTCATGGTAGCCTGGTTGTCATGGTAGCCTGGCTGTCATGGAAGCCTGGTTGTCATGGTAACCTGGCTGTCATGGAAGCCTGGTTGTCATGGTAACCTGGCTCTGATGGTAGCCTGGTTGTCATGGTAGCCTGGTTGTCATGGTAGCCTGGTTGTCATGGTAGCTTGGTTGTCATGGTAGCCTGGATGTCGTGGTAGCCTGGCTGTCATGGAAGCCTGGTTGTCATGGTAACCTGGCTCTGATGGTAGCCTGGTTGTCATGGTAGCCTGGTTGTCATGGTAGCCTGGTTGTCATGGTAGCCTGGTTGTCATGGTAGCCTGGCTGTCATGGTAGCCTGGTTGTCATGGTAGCCTGGTTGTCATGGTAGCCTGGTTGTCATGGTAGCCTGGCTGTCATGGTAGCCTGGTTGTCATGGTAGCCTGGTTGTCATGGTAGCCTGGTTGTCATGGTAGCCTGGTTGTCATGGTAGCCTGGTTGTCATGGTACCCTGGCTGTCATGGTAGTCTGGTTGTCATGGTAGCCTGCTTGTCATGGTAGCCTGGTTGTCATGGTAGCCTGGTTGTCATGGTACCGTCTGGTTATCATGGTAGCGTCTGGTTGTCATGGTAGCGTCTGGTTGTCATGGTAGCGTCTGGTTGTCATGGTAGCCTGGCTGTCATGGTAGCCTGGTTGTCATGGTAGCCTGGCTGTCATGGTAGCCTGGTTGTCATGGTAGCCTGGCTCTCATGGTAGCTTGGTTGTCATGGTAGCCTGGTTGTCATGATAGCCTGGCTGTCATGGTAGCCTGGTTGTCATGGTAGTCTGGTTGTCATGGTAGCCTGGCAGTCATGGAAGCCTGGTTGTCATGGTAACCTGGCTCTCATGGTAGCTTGGTTGTCATGGTAGCCTGGTTGTCATGGTAGCCTGGCTGTCATGGAAGCCTGGTTGTCATGGTAACCTGGCTCTGATGGTAGCCTGGTTGTCATGGTAGCCTGGTTGTCATGGTAGCCTGGTTGTCATGGTAGCCTGGCTGTCATGGTAGCCTGGCTGTCATGGTAGCCTGGTTGTCATGGTAGCCTGGCTGTCATGGTAGCCTGCTGTCATGGTAGCCTGGTTGTCATGGTAGCCTGGTTGTCATGGTAGCCTGGTTGTCATGGTAGCCTGGCTGTCATGGTAGCCTGGTTGTCATGGTAGCGTCTGGTTGTCATGGTAGCGTCTGGTTGTCATGGTAGCCAGGCTGTCATGGTAGCCTGGCTGTCATGGTAGCCTGGTTGTCATGGTAGCCTGGTTGTCATGGTAGTCTGGTTGTCATGGTAGTCTGGTTGTCATGGGAGCCTGGTTGTCATGGTAGCCTGGTTGTCATGGTAGCCTGGTTGTCATGGTAGCCTGGCTGTCATGGAAGCCTGGCTGTCATGGAAGCCTGGCTGTCATGGTAGCCTGGCTGTCATGGTAGCCTGGCTGTCATGGTAGCCTGGCTGTCATGGTAGCCTGGCTGTCATGGTAGCGTCTGGTTGTCATGGTAGAGTCTGGTTGTCATGGTAGCGTCTGGCTGTCATGGTAGCGTCTGGTTGTCATGGTAGCGTCTGGCTGTCATGGTAGCCTGGCTGTCATGGTAGCCTGGCTGTCATGGTAGCCTGGCTGTCATGGTAGCCTGGCTGTCATGGTAGCCTGGCTGTCATGGAAGCCTGGTTGTCATGGTAGCCTGGCTGTCATGGTAGCCTGTTTGTCATTGTAGCGCCTGGTTGTCATGGTAGTCTGGCTGTCATGGTAGCCTGGTTGTCATGGAAGCCTGGTTGTCATGGTAGCCTGGCTGTCATGGTAGCCTGGTTGTTATGGAAGCCTGGTTGTCATGGTAGCCTGGCTGTCATGGTAGCCTGGCTCTCATGGTAGCGCCTGGTTGTCATGGCAGCCTGGCTGTCATGGTAGCCTGGTTGTCATGGCAGCCTGGTTGTCATGGTAGCCTGGCTGTCATGGTAGCCTGGTTGTCATGGTAGCCTGGTTGTCATGGTAGCCTGGCTCTCATAGTAGCCTGGCTCTCATGGTAGCCTGGCTGTCACGGTAGCCTGGCTCTCATGGTAGCCTGGCTGTCACGGTAGCCTGGCTCTCATGGTAGCCTGGCTGTCATGGTAGCCAGGATATCTTGGCAACCTGGTTGTCATGGTAGCTTGGTTGTCATGGTAGTCTGGTTGTCATGGTAGCATGGTTGTCATGGTAGCCTGGTTGTCATGGTAGCCTGGTTGTCATGGTAGCCTGGTTGTCATGGTAGCCTGGCTCTCATGGTAGCTTGGTTGTCATGGTAGCCTGGCTCTCATGGTAGCCTGGCTCTCATGGTAGCTTGGCTCTCATGGTAGCCTGGTTGTCATGGTAGCCTGGTTGTCATGGTAGCCTGGATGTCATGGCAGCATGGTTGTCATGACAGCCTGGCTCTCATGGTAGCCTGGCTCTCATGGTAGCCTTGTTGTCATGGTAACCTGGCTCTGATGGTAGCCTGGTTGTCATGGTAGCCTGCTTGTCATGGTAGCCTAGTTGTCATGGTAGCCTGGATGTCATGGCAGCTTGGTTGTCATGATAGCCTGGTTGTCATTGTAGTCTGGCTCTCATGGTAGCCTGGTTGTCATGGTAGCCTGGTTCTCATGGTAGCCTCGCTGTCATGGTAACTTGGTTGTCATGGTAGCCTGGTTGTCATGATAGCCTGGCTCTCATGGTAGCCTGGCTGTCATGGTAGCCTGGTTGTCATGGTAGCCTGGCTGTCATGGTAGCCTGGCTGTCATGGTAGCCTGGCTGTCATGGTAGCCTGTTTGTCATGGTAGCCTGGTTGTCATGGTAGCCTGGTTGCCATGGTAGCCTGGTTGTCATGGTAGCCTGGCTGTCATGGTAGCCTGGCTCTTATGGTAGCCTGGTTGTCGAAGTAGCCTGGCTCTCATGGTAGCCTGGTTGTCATGGTAGCCTGGCTCTCATGGTAGCCTGGTTGTCATGGTAGCCTGGCTCTCATGGTAGCCTGGTTGTCATGGTAGCCTGGTTGTCATGGTATCCTGGCTCTTATGGTAGCCTGGTTGTCAAGGTAGCCTGGCTCTCATGGTAGCCTGGTTGTCAAGGTAGCCTGACTCTCATGGTAGCCTGGCTCTTATGGTAGCCTGGCTCTCATGGTAGCCTGGCTCTCATGGTAGCCTGGCTCTCATGGTAGCCTGGCTCTCATGGTAGCCTGGCTCTCATGGTAGCCTGGCTCTCATGGTAGCCTGACTCATGTCAATAAGAGAGATTTCGTTCGGACTGTCGGACTGGCTGTCATCCCAACATTCATGTCAGACTGACTGTCATCCCAACATTCATGTCAGACTGTCATCCCAACATTCATGTCAGACTGACTGTCATCCCAACATTCATGTCAGACTGACTGTCATCCCAACATTCATGTCAGACTGACTGTCATCCCAACATTCATGTCAGACTGGCTGTCATCCCAACATTCATGTCAGACTGACTGTCATCCCAACATTCACGTCAGACTGACTGTCATCCCAACATTCACGTTAATTTACAAAACATTTTTCACCTTTCATAATACTTTCTGTACGTGGGAGTACATGATGTACGTGGTAAAGATTAAGGATTGCTAAGGACCATCGTGTGATCGGAGGGAGTGAAGGGTGAGAGAGAGAGAGAGAGAGAGAGAGAGAGAGAGAGAGAGAGAGAGAGAGAGAGAGAGAGAGAGAGAGAGAGAGAGAGAGAGAGAGAGACAGAGAGAGAGACAGACAAACTTTCGCCCGTCTCAAACACGGAGGAGGATAAATCTACCATGCGAGATTAAACAAAATATAGCATGGGATTTGCAAGAAATGGAAGTGGATTGAGGCGTGGATGTTGGCCAGACCCGGATTATGATTTTGTAGGCCCCTGGGGCTACGGATAACGTGAGGCCCCCTGGGGCTACGGATAATGTGAGGCCCCCTGGGGCTACGGATGTGAGGCCCCCTGGGGCTACGGATAATGTGAGGCCCCCTGGGGCTACGGATAATGTGAGGCCCCCTGGGGCTACGGATAATGTGAGGCCCCCTGGGGCTACGGATAATGTGAGGCCCCCTGGGGCTACGGATAATGTGAGGCCCCCTGGGGCTACGGATAATGTGAGGCCCCCTGGGGCTACGGATAATGTGAGGCCCCCTGGGGCTACGGATAATGTGAGGCCCCCTGGGGCTACGGATAATGTGAGGCCCCCTGGGGCTACGGATAATGTGAGGCCCCTGGGGCTACGGATAATGTGAGGCCCCCCTGGGGCTACGGATAATGTGAGACCCCTGGGGTTACAGCCCCTAAAACCCATGCCTTAATCCGGCCTTGGTGTCAGGTACCACTTCTGGATTAGTGCTGGTGTTTTTCCTTCTTGTGTGTACTTACCTACCTGGAGGTTACCTGGAGGTTATTCCGGGGATCAACGCCTCCGCGGCCCGGTCCATGACCAGGCCTCCCGATGGATCACGGCCTGATCAACTAGGCTGTTACTGCTGGCCGCACGCAGTCCAACGTACGAGCCACAGCCCGGCTGATCCGGCACTGACTTTAGGTATCTGTTCAGCTCTCTCTTGAAGGCAGCCAGGGGTTTATTGGCAATTCCCCTAATGCTTGATGGGAGGCTGTTGAACAGTCTTGGGCCCCGGACACTTATGGTGTTTTCCCTTAGTGTACCAATGGCGCCCCTACTTTTTATTGGGGGCATTTTGCATCGCCTGCCCAGTCTTTTACTTTCGTAGGGAGTGATTTCTGTGTGCAGATTTGGGACCATTCCTTCCAAGATTTTCCAAGTGTAGATTATGATATATCTCTCCCTCCTGTGTTCCAACGAGTACAAGTCAAGTGCTTCCAAGCACTTGACTTGTACTCGTTAAGGTGCTTGTCAGAACTTATACGTGCAGTAAAAGATCTCTGTACACTCTCTAGATCTGCGATTTCACCTGCTTTGAATGGAGATGTTAATGTACAGCAGTATTCCAGCCTAGAGAGAACAAGTGATTTGAAAAGGATCATCATTGGCTTGACATCTCTCGTTTTGAAAGTTCTCATTATCCATCCTATCATTTTCTTTGCACGTGCGATCGTGGCACTGTTGTGATCCTTGAAAGTGAGATCCTCAGACATTACTACTCCCAGGTCCCTTACATTATTTTTCCTCTCTATTGTATGGCCGGAGTCAGTAGTATACTCTGTTCTAGTTATTATCTCCTCCAGTTTTCCATAACGGAGTAATTGGAATTTGTCCTCATGAACATCATATTGTTTACCGTTGCCCACTGGAAAACTTTGTTTATATCTTCTTGGAGGTTAACCGCGTCCTCAGCAGATGACAGCCTCATGCAGATCCTAGTATCATCCGCAAAGGATGATACGGTGCTGTGATGTATATCTCTATGTCTGATATGAGGATAAGGAATAAGATGGGGGCGAGTACTGTGCCTTGTGGAACAGAGCTCTTCACTATGGCAGCCTCCGATTTAACTCTGTTGACCACTACTCTTCGTGTTCGATTTGTTAGGAAGTTGAAGATCCATCTCCCCACTTTCCCAGTTATTCCTTTAGCACGTATTTTATGGGCTATTACACCATGATCGCATTTGTCAAATGCTTTTGCAAAGTTTGTGTATATTACATCTGCATTCTGATTTTCTTCCAGTGCATCCAAGGCCATGTCATAGTGATCCAGTAGTTGTGAGAGGCAGGAGCGACCTGCTCTGAACCCATGTTGCCCTGGATTGTGCAGATTTTGGGAATCCAGGTGATTTGCAATCCTGCTTCTTAGCACTCTTTCAAAGATTTTTATGATGTGGGACGTCAGAGCTATTGGTCTATAGTTCTTAGCTAATGCTTTGTTGCCACCTTTATGGAGTGGGGCTATATCAGTTGTTTTAAGTGACTGTGGAATTTCACCCATGTCCAAGCTCCTCCTCCATAGTGTACTTAGGGCACGCGAGAGTGGTTTCTTGCAGTTTTTAATGAAAACAGAGTTCCACGAGTCTGGGCCCGGGGCTGAGTGCATAGGCATGTTGTCAATGGCTTTTTCGAAATCTATCGGAGTTAGGGTAATGTCGGAAATCTGGCATACATTTATGGAGTTTTGAGGCTTATTCATGAAGAAATCATTTGGGTCGTCGATCCTCAGACCAGTTAGTGGTTCACTAAACACAGAGTCGTAATGGGATTTCAATATTTCACTCATTTCCTTGTTGTCATCTGTGTAAGTCCCATCCTGTCTGAGTAAGGGCCCGATACTAGATGTGGTATTTGCCTTGTTTTTGGCATATGAAAAGAAATATTTTGAATTTCTTTCAATTTCACTAATAGCTTCAAGCTCCTCCTGCCTTTCCTGGTTCCTGTAAGAGTCATTTAACTTAAGTTCGATAGTTTCCACTTCCCTGGTCAGCGCCTCCTTTCGTGTATCAGATATTCTAGCACTCCTGAGGAGCTCAGTGACTCTTCGTCGTCTTCTGTAGAGGGAGCGTCTTTCTCTCTCCAGTTTACTCCTGCTCTTCTTCTTTCTTAGGGGAATATGCCTAGAACATGCTTCGGCTGCCAGGAAGTTGATCCTTTCAAGGCACTGGTTTGGATCCATGTCATTTAAGACATCTTCCCAACATGTTTCGTTTTGGTTGCTGGGGTCGATTCACAGCTCCTGGTGTGTATTTCAAGGGGAAAGGGGAGAGAGGGGGGGCAGTAAGAGGATAAGGTCATGATGAGGTTCCTCTCTCACCTCAGCATCTAAGAAGACAAGAGGAGAGTCATAATCTCTGATCCCAGGAGATGTTGCCATAGCAACCCTCCACAACAAGGGGACACGAGGCTGTTCACGGTTCCACAATCACTTTGTTTCTGTAATGATTAATATCGCAAGTCCGACCTTCTTGCTGCGTGGGAGGGGGGAGGGACGGGGAGGGGAGAGGGAAAGGGGAGGGAAAGGGGGAGGGGAAGGGGGAAGGGGGAAGGGAGAGGGAAAGGGGGAGGGGAAGGGAGGTGAAAGGGGAGATAAGTGTGTAAGAGCGAGTTGAGCGTGAGTGCGCGTGCGAGAGTGCGTGCGTGCGAGCGTGCGTGCGTGCGTGTGTGCGTGTGTGTGTGTGTGTGTGTGTGTGTGTGTGTGTGTGTGTGTGTGTGTGTGTGTGTGTGTGTGTGAGAGAGAGAGAGTAGTACTGATTTCTACAGAGTGGCTCATTCTACAGAGCAGTCCCCACAGTATGGCTCCCACAGTATGGCTCATCCTGAAAAGGCCTTCTGCAGAGTGGCTCATTCCTGAGCAGCTCCTTTTCACACCTATATGCTAATGACCTTGACCTCGCCCTCGAGACCACCTCACCCTCGAGACCACCTCACCCTCGAGACCACCTCACCCTCGAGACCACCTCACCCTCGAGACCACCTCGCCCTCGAGACCACCTCACCCTCAACCCCCCACCCGCGCCCCCACCCGCCCCCGCCCTCGCGCCGACCCACCTGCCCGCCGCGCCCTCGCGCCCGTCCGTCGCGCCAGTCGCGCCCGCCCGCGCCTTCTGCTGCGCCTTCTGCTGCGCCTTCTGCAGCGTCGTCCGGATCGCCCCCCCCCCGCTCCCCGAATTTTTTCAATTTTTTTTTGAATTTCATTTTCTTGTGCTCTCCATCTCCTCGGATCAAATTTTTGAGGTTCCCCCCTCCCACTTTCACCCCCATCCCAAATTTTTTTTTGAATTTCATTTTCTTATGATCTCCATCTCCTCGGATCAAGTTTTTTGGATTCCCACCTCTGGAGGTAAGCATTCAAAATGGACTCCCACTTTCACCCCCCCATCCCAATTTTTTTTCTCGATAATACAAAGACTCCATCTCCTTGGATCAAGTTTTTGGGTACCCCTCCTACCACCCCCAAATTCCCTGCTCCAATTCCTAGGATCAAGTTTTTCTCGAAATCAAAGTCTCCATCTCCTTGGATCAAGTTTTTCTCGATAATACAAAGACTCCATCTCCTTGGATCAAGGTTTTTTCCTCCAACTCCTCGGATCAAGTTTTTTGGATTCCCCCCTCTGGGTATAAGCATTCAAAATGGACTCCCACTTGCATCCCAAATTCCCTGCTCTACTTCCTTGGATCAAGTTTTTTTTTGGATTCCCCCTCTGGGGGTAAGCATTCAAATGAACTCCCACTTGCATCCTAAATTTTTTTCTCTCGATAATACAAAGACTCCATCTCCTTGGATCAAGTTTTTCTCGATAATACAAAGACTCCATCTCCTTGGATCAAAGGTTTTCTCGATAATACAAAGACTCCATCTCCTTGGATCAAGTTTTTGGATTTCCCCCTCTCAGGGTAAGCATTCATATGAACTCCTCCTATGAGGCATGGTACTTTCTCTTACTACAGGTCTAAACAAGTGTGACGTCACCCCACCTGTTTACTCGGCAGTGACGTCACGTGATGACCTCACACATACAGGCTGAATCTTGTCGACTTCCCCCTATGTCAGTGACGTCACGTGATGACCCCACACATACAGCCTGAATCTTGACGACTTCCCACTACGTCAGTGACGTCACGTGATGACCCCACACACACAGGCTGAATCTTGTCGACTTCTCCCTACACATTTTTCACTCTTAACCCAGGATAACCCAAATAATTTCACATTTTTTCGTTAATACCCACAACAATCCACAATTTCTTTACAAAATACAACACAAGTCTAGACATTTTTCTCGTTTTAACTATTTCATCAGAAAAAGTCAACACAACACTTACAACTTATAACCACTTTTCGATAAATTCACTAGTCACAATTTTACATATTACGAAGTTAATACACACACACACACACACACACACACCTCACTTTACTTTGAACACCTTCAAAACACTCTCATAAATCATTGAATACTCACAAAAGCACCTTCGTACATTCCCAAACAACACTGAAACATTTCCAAGACAACATTTTGAATACTCCCAAATATGATTTGACGTCTTTAATTTATCTACACTTACATATTTCATTAAATTACAACTCATCCCCCAAACTCCTCCCTCATTATCCAGATTTTTTTACAACAGTATCACAAAAACTAACTCAGACACTTTACTTCGAACACCAAAAACACCATCAATTACCTTTGAATACTCCAAAAACATCATTCGAACACCCCCAAATCACCACTGAATACTCCCAGAACTCCTTCATAAATACTCTTGCACATCATTTGAACACCTTTAAAAACACCTTCGAATAGTCTCAAACACCACTTGAGTACTCCCAAATGCACCACTGTATACTACTAAAACACAATTGAATACGGTCAAACACCCACAACCCACAACACCCACATCCCACAACACCCACAACCCACAATTTTTTCTCGTTTTAACTAATTTCATCAGAAAAAGTCACAACAACAACCCACAACTTATAACCACTTTTTCAGCATCTCTAGTTCGACAACAACGCCCACATCCCACAACACCCACAACCCACAATTTTTTCTCGTTTTAACTAATTTCATCAGAAAAAGTCACAACAACAACCCACAACTTATAACCACTTTTCGGTATCTCTAGTTCGACAACAACACCCACAATCCACATCACCCACAGCCCACAACACCCACAACCCACAACACCCACATCAACCCACAACTTATAACCACTTTTTCGGTATCTCTAGTTCGACAACAACGCCCACAATCCACAACACCCACTTCCCACAACACCCACAACCCACATAACCCACAACACCCACAACAGCAACCCACTTATACCATCTTTTTGGGTATCTATAGTTCGACAACAACAATATTCACATTCACAAATGGATCTATTACTTACTTTCAAGGGTCTACTAAAACAGCTGCCCAAGATATTCACAAAACTCTATGACCATTTGAACACATATTACAGACACACATACACATTGTCAATACACATACATACACATATTACACATATTACACACCTCACTTTAGCTTTGAATTACCTTCAAAACACAAACACATTACATCAGTTTGAGATCACCTTTTTTCAATACTTCTTAAGAAATTATTCACTTCTTCATCACACCTTTGTATTATTACCTGAACAACAAGCATTAGCTGAACACTATTTTCATAAATCATTTGAATACTCACATAAACACTTTTGAAATTTCCAAATAACATACGAAGCTTCTTCTAAATATCATTTGATTACTCCAAATAAGTTTGATCATCTCTGGGCTTATCTAGCACTTATTCTTTTATTTCAATTAGTTGAAATAACAATACATCACTATACTATCTTCAGTTCTCAGACTTTACAATATTAACACAAAATTACCTCAGACACTTAGTGACATGATTCCATTTGTTTAACTAATTACAAACACATCCTGTGTATCTCAATATCTAAGATCACCATTAATCAAGACGCTTTGTCCAAAGTTTCTAGGTAACTCAATTACTAATGATCACATATTTGTACATATTACTCTAAAACTATCATCAATCGAAGATCACTAAAACTTATCTATGCTTTTACTAAGATCATTAACATATTTTGTCTTCTCTCCAATTTACTTCCTTCATTCATTACTACTTCATTCCATTACTTACATTTTCATTGCCTGAAATTCACTCATTCTTCCAGACTTTACAATATTAGCACAAAAAAATTCTAACTCATACACTTAGTGACATGAGACATTACTATATTCTAACACACTGACTAACTTTGAATTCTTGAACACTACTGATTCGTCAATACTTGCACATCAATGAATACCTAAAAACACATTCAAATACCTTCTGAATATTTCCTTCCCAAAATACTACGATTACTTACGTTAAATAACTTACTGAATACTTATTAAATCAATAAATCAATAGAAACTTAAAGTTTAACATCACCTACACACCCCTTTACTTTTTAGAAATCTCAATTTCATTATAAATTGTTAAGTCTCTCATTGGCGCATAAAGCATGAATACATACCTTTAATACGCAAACACTTAGTAGAGTGATCATTATCAATCGAAAATATATCTTGTACACACAATTATATCTAAGCACACAATTACTGGTCAATACATGTTCACTCAGGTTCCATCACTACTATCAGGAGAAAATTACTCATTTTTGCAATTTACACAAAAAATCATATTGACTTGACATGCTAAGCTTGCACTCATGGAATACAAGCGCACATGTCACACTCTGGGATGATTTAGCTCACCCTCCAGTGACAATCACCTTCCATCTGTGTTACTTGGTGGTTAAAGTTAATCATCATTATACTTCTGGGCCCTACTAGCCAATGCATTTTATAATTATTCACACAAAAATCATGACCACCAATTCCATATCATGTTTACCATCATCTATCAACACTCATCACCAAGATCACCAAAAATCTAAGATCATGCATCTCAAAACTACTATGATCACTGAAAACACTTATTTTTAAACATTCGCACAAAAAATAAGACATACACAAAAATACCACGACACTTACACCAACATCTATAACATAACATGAGCACTATAACATATCACCATCACAAAAAAAAATAATACACAGACACCCACAACTTATACATTTCAATCACAAATTTAAGACATGAGACATATACACCGAATCTAAGTCATTAACCTCCAACTGAGACATACACATCTTAACTAAAACATACACCAAAACCTATACTTGACATATTGCGGTATGAATATTCATACCGCATTTATCATTTCTCACCTATGTTGCATATCACATTCCTCATCCACATCATCCCTGAAACATCCTTTCTTATTCATTCCGTATATCTCCTAGAGTTGTTTTAACCCCGACATCCCATCATAACATTAGGAGCCAGAGTGTAGTAGGTGGTGTTGGAGTGGTGATGGTTGCTCTGGCTCCTACGTCGTGATGGGCCGTCGGGGTTAAAACAACTAGGAGATATACGGAATGAATAAGAAAGGATGTTTCAGGGATGATGTGGATGAGGAATGTGATGTGCAACATAGGTGAGAAATGATAAATACGGTAATAATATTCATACCGCAATATGTCAAGTATAGGTTTTGGTGTATGTTTTAGTTAAGATGTGTATGTCTTAGTTGGAGGTTAATGACTTAGATTTGGTGTATATGTCTCATGTCTTAAATTTGTGATTGAAATATATAAGTTGTGGGTGTCTGTGTATTATTTTTTTTGTGATGGTGATAGGTTATAGTGCTCATGTTATGTTATAAATGTTAGTGGAAGTGTCGTGGTATTTTTGTGTGTCTTATTTTTTGTGCGAATGTTTAAAAATAAGTGTTTTCAGTGATCATAGTAGTTTTGAGATGCATGATCTTAGATTTTTGGTGATCTTGGTGATGAGTGTTGATAGATGATGGTAAACATGATATGGAATTGGTGGTCATGATTTTTGAGTGAATAATTATAAAAATGAGTGTTTTCTGTGATATTAGTGGTGGGGTCATAAAATCTGGTAATCGTCTTGGTTATAGTGTTCTTAGATAATGTAGGGTACAACAGGTTGAAACAAGGTGGGTTGGGTGTGATGTTACCAACCACCAAGTAACACAGATGGGAGTGTGACGTCACTGGAGGTGAGCTCGTCGGTCCTGTGAGGTGTGACATCGTGTGTTGGTGGTAGTGAGGTTAGTGCGCTTAGATATTGTCAAAAATGATTTTTTGTGTGAAATGTTTATAAAAATGAGTGTTTTCTGTGATATTAGTGATTTTTGAGGTGAGTGAACATGGGTGATTGTTGTTGGTGGTTGTCTTAGATTATGTGTTTGTACAAGATATGTTTTCAGTTGATGGTGATCATGTACTAAGTGTTTGCGTATTAGGTTTGTGTTCATGCTTTTCTTTTTATGCGCCAATGGGGAGGGAGTTCTTGGTTATAGTGATTTGAGGGGATTTCTATAAAAAGGATGTTATGTGGTGATGTTAAACTTAGTTTCTGGTGATTTTGACGGTGATTTGGTAGTATTCAGTGGTGATTTGGAAGTAATCAGTAGTGTTTTGGGAGTATTCGGAGGTGTTTGATGGTGTTTTTTGAAGGTGTTCAAATGATGTGCAGAGTATTTTTTGAAGAAGATCAGTGGTGTTCAGAGTTGGTTCAAAGTTAGTCAGTGTGTTAGATATGGTAATGTCTCATGTCATAAGTGTATGAGTTAGTTTTTTTTTTGTGCTAATGTCGTAAAGTCTGGAGAATGAGGGAGGAGTTTCGTGGATGAGATGTAATTTCGGTTAATGAAATGTGTAAGTGTGAATGAGAATGTAAATTGGTGGGTGAGTTAGAGAAGACAAAATGTTATGTGATCTTAGTAAAAGTATAGATAGTTTTAGTGATCTTCGTTATGATGATGTTTTAAGAGAATGTGTACAAAAAAAAAATGTGTGATCTTAGTGGTGGGGTTATAGAATATGGCAAACGTCTTGATTGTGGTGATCTTAGATATTGGAGATATAACAGATATGTGTTTGTGTTAGTTATGGTAAAATGGCTCATGTCATAAGTGTCTGAGTTAGTTTTTGTGTTAATGTTGTAAAGTCTGGAGACTGAGGGAGTAGTATGGTGGATGTGTTGTAATTTCAGTTAATGAAATGTGTAAGTGTAGATAAATTAGAGATGATAAATCTTATTTGGGAGTAATCAAAATGATATTTTGGAAGTGCTTCAGTGTTGTTTGGAAATGTTCAAAGGTGTTTATGTGAGTACTCAAATGATTTATGAGAGTGTTCGAAGTAATCTTGGGGTTGTTCTGTAGTGAGATGATAAAGGTTGTGGATGAGAGAATATTTCTTAAGAGATATTGAGAAAAGGTGGTCTCAAATGATGTATGAGAGTGTTTTGAAGGTGTTCAAAGTAAAGTGAGGTGTGTGTGTGTGTGTGTGTGTGTGTGTGTGTGTGTGTGTGTGTGTGTGTGTGTGTGTGTGTGTGTGTGTGTGTGTGTGTGTGTGTGTGTGTGCGCGCGTGCGCGCGCGTGTTAGGTGGTCATAGAGTTTTGTGAATATCTTGGTTACAGTGATTTTAGTGGATTTGAGATGGGTGATGAGATGCATTTGTGGATGTGAAATGTGATTTTTGTGTGTGTTCAGAAGAGGTGTGTTGGGAGATGGGTGAGTGGATGTGAAGAAATGCGGGTGAGATGGAGAGGGGTATGGGGAGGGTTGTATTAGAAATTTAATGAAATATGGGGAGATTTTACTGAAAATAAAGGTAATGTGTGAATATTTTAAAAAGAAATTATAGAATTGAAAAGTTATGATATATTGGAAAAGAATGGAGGGTGTTGAAACATGTCGCAGTAGTTGGGTAGTGAGATTAGTTGTTGTGAGTATAATATCAATTTTATGTGGATACAAGAAGATGGGTATGGGGAGGATTTTATTAGAATTTTAGTAATGTAAAGAGGAATGTGTATTACATTTAAGATTCAGTAAAAATAAGGGGAAAAATTTGTATCGAATTAATTGTGAATAAATTGGTAAGTGATGAGGGTTGTGGGTAAGTAGTCGATCTAGAGATACCAAAAAAGATGATATAAGTGGGTTGTTTTTGTGACTTTTTCTGATGAAATTAGTTAAAACGAGAAAAAAATGTGGATTTTGGGGTGTTGGGGGTTGTGGGTGTTGTTGTCGAACTAGAGATACCCAAAAAGATGGTATAAGTGGGTTGTTGTTGTGGGCGTTGTGGGTTATGAGTGTTGTGGGTTGTGGGTGTTGTGGGATGAGGGTGTTGTGGGATGAGGGTGTTGTGGGATGAGGGTGTTGTGGGATGTGGGTGTTGTGGGTTTTGGGCGTTGTTGTCGAACTAGAGATACCGAAAAAGTGGTTATAAGTTGTGGGTTGATGTGGGTGTTGTGGGTTGTGGGTGTTGTGGGTTTTGGGCGTTGTTGTCGAACTAGAGATACCGAAAAAGTGGTTATAAGTTGTGGGTTGATGTGGGTGTTGTGGGTTGTGGGTGTTGTGGGTTTTGGGCGTTGTTGTCGAACTAGAGATACCGAAAAAGTGGTTATAAGTTGTGGGTTGTTGTTGTGGGTGTTGTGAGCTGTGGGTGTTGTGGGATGTGGGTGATGTGGATTGTGGGTGTTGTTGTCGAACTAGAGATACCGAAAAGTGGTTATAAGTTGTGGGTTGTTGTGATTTCTTCTGATGAAATTAGTTAAAACGAGAAAAAAATTGTGGGTTGTGGGTGTTGAGGGATGTGGGTGTTTTGGGTTGTGGGTGTTGTGGATTGTGGGTGTTGTTGTCGAACTAGAGATGCTGAAAAAGTGGTTATAAGTTGTGGGTTGTTGTTGTGACTTTTTCTGATGAAATTAGTTAAAACGAGAAAAAAAATTGCGGGGTGTGGGTGATGTGGGTTGTGGGCCTCGTGGGATGTGGGTGTTGTTGTCGAAGTAGAGATACCGAAAGATGTTGTAAGTGGGTTGTTGTGACTTTTTCTGATGAAATTAGTTAAAATGAGAAAAAAATGTGGGTTGTGGGTGTTGTGGGATGTGGGTGTTGTGGGTTGTGGGTGTTTGACCGTATTCAGTGGTGTTTTAGTAGTATACAGTGGTGTATTTGGGAGTACTCAAGTGGTGTTTGAGACTATTCGAAGGTGTTTTTAAAGGTGTTCAAATGATGTGCAAGAGTATTTATGAAGGAGTTCTGGGAGTATTCAGTGGTGATTTGGGGGTGTTCAAATGATGTTTTTGGAGTATTCAAAGGTAATTGATGGTGTTTTTGGTGTTGTTCAAAGTAAAGTGTCTGAGTTAGTTTTTGTGATACTGTTGTAAAAAATCTGGAGAATGAGGGAGGAGTTTGGGGGATGAGTTGTAATTTAATGAAATATGTAAGTGTAGATAAATTAAAGACGTCAAATCTTATTTGGGAGTATTCAAAATGTTGTCTTGGAAATGTTTCAGTGTTGTTTGGGAATGTACGAAGGTGCTTTTGTGAGTATTCAATGATTTATGAGTGTTTTGAAGGTGTTCAAAGTAAAGTGAGGTGTGTGTGTGTGTGTGTGTGTGTGTATTAACTTCGTAATATGTAAAATTGTGACTATTGAATTTATCGAAAAGTGGTTATAATTGTGGTGACTTTTTCTGATGAAATAGTTAAAACGAGAAAAATGTCTAGACTTGTGTTGTATTTTGTAAAGAAATTGTGGATTGTTGTGGGTATTAACGAGAAAATGTGAAATTATTTGGGTTATCCTGGGTTAAGAGTGAAAAATGTGTAGGGGGAAGTCGACAAGATTCAGCCTGTGTGTAGGGGGTCATCACGTGACGTCACTGACATAGCGGGAAGTCGACAAGATTCAGCCTGTATGTGGGGGGTCATCACGTGACGTCACTGACATAGGGGGAAGTCGACAAGATTCAGCCTGTATGTGTGAGGTCATCACGTGACGTCACTGACCGCCGAGTAAACACAGGTGGGGTGACGTCACACTTGTTTAGACCTGTAGTAAGAGAAAGTACCATGCCTCATAGGAGGAGTTCATTTGAATGCTTACCCTGAGAGGGGGGGAATCCAAAAACTTGATCCAAGGAGATGGAGTCTTTGTATTATCGAGAAAACCTTTGATCCAAGGAGATGGAGTCTTTGTATTATCGAGAAAAACTTGATCCAAGGAGATGGAGACTTTGATTTCGAGAAAAATTTGATCCGAGGAATTGGAGTCTTTGTATTATCGAGAAAAAAAATTGGGATGCAAGTGGGAGTCCATTTTGAATGCTTATACCCAGAGGGGGGAATCCAAAAAACTTGATCCGAGGAGATGGAGGAGAAAACCTTGATCCAAGGAGATGGAGTCTTTGTATTATCGAGAAAAACTTGATCCAAGGAGATGGAGACTTTGATTTCGAGAAAAATTTGATCCTAGGAATTGGAGCAGGGAATTTGGGGGTGGAAGGAGGGGTACCCAAAAACTTGATCCAAGGAGATGGAGTCTTTGTATTATCGAGAAAAAAAATTGGGATGGGGGGGTGAAAGTGGGAGTCCATTTTGAATGCTTACCTCCAGAGGTGGGAATCCAAAAAACTTGATCCGAGGAAGTAGAGTCTTTGTATTATCGAGAAAAAAAATTGGGATGGGGGGGGTGAAAGTGGGAGTCCATTTTGAATGCTTACCTCCAGAGGGGGGAATCCAAAAACCTGATCCGAGGAGATGGAGTCTTTGATATCAAGAAAAACTTGATCCGAGAAGATGGAGATCATAAGAAAATGAAATTAAAAAAAAATTTGGGATGGGGGTGAAAGTGGGAGGGGAACCTCAAAAATTTGATCCGAGGAGATCATAAGAAAATGAAATTAAAAAAAAATTTGGGATGGGGGTGAAAGTGGGAGGGGGAACCTCAAAAATTTGATCCGAGGAGATGGAGAGCACAAGAAAATGAAATTCAAAAAAAATTTGAAAAAAATCGGAAAAAAATTCGGGGAGCGGGGGGTGATCCGGACGACGTGCAGAAGGCGCAGCAGAAGGCGCGGGCGGGCGCGACGAGCGGGCGCGAGGGGCGTGGGCGGGCGCGAGGGCGCGGCGGGGCCGGTGGGTCGGCGCTAGGGCGGGGGCGGGTGGGGGGCGCGGGTGGGGGTCGTGGGTGGGGGGGGTCGTGGGTGGGGGGGGGTTGAGGGTGAGGTGGTCTCGAGGGCGAGGTGGTCTCGAGGGTGAGGTCAAGGTCATTAGCATATAGGTGTGAAAAGGAGCTGCTCAGGAATGAGCCACTCTGAAGGCCTTTTCGGGATGAGCCATACTGTGGGAGCCATACTGTGGGGATCGCTCTGTAGAATGAGCCACTGAAGATTGAGACACTTATGCAGCATATGGGAATCTTTATTCAGGAAACGTTTCGCCACACAGTGGCTTCATCAGTCCAATACAAAGAGGAAGGCGTAAGGAGAGTAGGAGAATGAGGTAATCAGTCCCTCAACCTGGAGTCGATGTGTTCAGTCCATCAATCTTTGTATTGGACTGATGAAGCCACTGTGTGGCGAAACGTTTCCTGAATAAAGATTCCCATATGCTGCATAAGTGTCTCAATCTTCAACTTGTCGGTTTTTCAAACCATTCATCACACACAGAATGAGCCACTCTCTAGAAATCAGTACTACTTGTGTGTGCGCGCGCGCGCGCTCACGTAGTTGTGGTTGCATGGGAGGAGTCACAGCTCCTGGTTCCGCCTCTTCACTGGTCGCTACTAGATCACTCTTCCTGCTCCATGAGCTTTATCATACCTCTTCTTAAGGCTATATATAGATCCTGCCTCCACTACATCACTTCCCAGACTATTCCACTTCCTGACAACTCTGTGACTGAAGAAATACTTCCTAACATCCCTGTGATTCATCTGAATCTTCAGCTTTCAACTGTGACTCCTTGTTGCTGTGTCCCATCTCTGGAACATCCTGTCTTTCTCCACCTTGTAGATTCCTCTCAGTATTTTATATGTCGTTATCATATCCCCCCATCTCTCCTGTCCTCCAGTGTCGTTAGGTCGATTTCCCTTGATCTTTCCTCGTAGGACATGCCCCATAGTTCCGGGACTAGTCTTGTTGCAAACCTTTGCACTTTCTCTATATTTTTTACGTGCTTGGCTAGATGTGGGTTCCAAACTGGTGCTACATACTCCAATATAGGAGTAACGTACACAGTGTACAGGGTCCTGAACGATTCCTTATTGAGTGGTCAGTCCTTCAACCTAGTATGGGCCAGTAGGCCTTCTGCAGTGTTCCTCTATTCTTATGTGCGTAAGTATTCAGGGTCCCAGGACCGAGAAGTATTCAGGGTCCCAAGACTGGGAAGTATTCAGGGTCCCAGGACCGGGAAGTATTCAGGGTCCCAAGACCGGGAAGTATTCAGGGTCCCAAGACCGAGAAGTATTCAGGGTCCCAGGACCGAGAAGTATTCAGGGTCCCAAGACCGGGAAGTATTCAGGGTCCCAGGACCGGGAAGTATTCAGGGTCCCAAGACCGGGAAGTATTCAGGGTCCCAAGACCGAGAAGTATTCAGGGTCCCAAGACCAGGAAGTATTCAGGGTCCCACGACTGGGAAGTATTCAGGGTCCCAAGACCGAGAAGTATTCAGGGTCCCAAGACCAGGAAGTATTCAGGGTCCCACGACTGGGAAGTATTCAGGGTCCCAAGACCGAGAAGTATTCAGGGTCCCAAGACCGAGAAGTATTCAGGGTCCCAAGACCGAGAAATATTTAGGACATCACCTGCCAGGAAGGAATCAGGTGATTAAAGCAAGTCCATTATTAGAGCGACATCTCGCCCACATGAGGCTTTATCTAATACCTTATAAAAGGTTGAAAAGTTAGACACTTTTGCAACATTTGGTAATCTTTCTTGCGGAAACGTTTCGCCAACAAGTGACTTCCTCAGTCCGGTAGAGAGATGAATGGTGGAAGACAGGGTGGAGTTCGAGGTAATCAATCCCTCAGCCTGGAGTCAGTGTGTTCAATCCATCAATCCTCAAAAGGAACTAATTCTTCAACTTGTCGGATTTCTAAACCATTTTCATCATAAAGATTAAAGGTATAAAATACAGACACCATAGAAAAAAAATATACACATTCGGTATAATGTGATCTTTTATTGACTACGTTTCGCCCACACAGTGGGATTTGTCATGACACGGGCAGCTACTACTGGAAGAAGTGATCTTGTACAGACCTCGGGTACTAGACTCCTTAAAGGACTCCCAAGGGACTCCAGTCTCCGAACTCCTCCCGGAGACCCAACACATCCTTTCTCAACACATGCATAATACACAAGTCGAACCGAAACGTCGTGGTAATCTCCTCTCTCTTATATGCGGGTTATTTGTTTATTGTTCCAGTTACTGTATTGTGCCTTTTTTCTTTACTTATGCATAATCCTCTTACGGCACTCCCTTTCCTGTCTTTCCTCCCTTCCTCTTTCTCCCTCCTCTGGGAGGAGGAACACAGTCTTGCGCCATTACTTGTCCTCATCAAGTATGTTGCTGCTCTCCTGAGCATCGCTCAGACTGACGCGAAAAAATATTTTGCATACTGTTTGCGCGGCAATGACTTCGAACAGCAGCTGACACGAAGGCGGTTGACTGCAACTGTAAACCTGAGGCAAGAAATTGTTAAAACAAATACATACACACACACACACACACACACACACACACACACACACACACACACACACACACACACACACACACACACACACACAAAATAAAATATGCAGAAAAATAACACGGGCAAGAACTCGTGCATAAGCAGGACAAAGGGAGATAAGGTAACGAAGCACAAAATAGCCAGAGCTGGGAGAAAACAGAGTAAAAAATAATATGAAATAAAAAGAAGTGATCAGTTCATCCAACATGACTCACGAAATCGTAATGACACGATTGCAAACAAACCATACCATGGATGGGGTTTGAACCCGCGGTCAGAGAGACTCAAAACTCCAGACCGTCGTGTTAGCCACTGGACCAGCTAGCTTCAATAAGATTCATCCAACTAGATATATTACTTTCCTATGATGTAGAAATATACCTAGTTAGATGAATCGTATTGAAGCTAGCTGGTCCAGTGGGTAACGCGACGGTCTGGAGTTTTGAGACTCTCCGATCGTGGGTTCTAACCCCGTCCGTGGTATGGTTTATTGTAGATTCTTCACGAGACTTGCTTCAAACTTGTTTCCCAGTCACCCCTCCATCGCCTAACACTTGTATGGAACCTGTTCAGTGTTGAATCCGGCCTCACCTGATTCCTTTTTGAAGTTTATGTACCAATCGTCCATTCTTCAGGTACCTTATATTTGGAACTAATTCTCACAACAAACTGATGTTAAACAGACTAATTAATCTGATCCAAAGAAAACTGGGTTGGGCAAGTGTTTTGTTAGCGGGATGAATTGCAAAGGACCTGCCTAGTATGGGCCAACAGGCCTGCTGCAGTGTTCCTCCTTTCTTATGTTCTTATGGATCCTTTGAGTTATTTTATTTCCGAGGAAGCGTTAAAACCGTGAGGGTCATACAGCGTCTAGGTGACTGGAAGCGATCAGAGCAACTCGAGGTTCTCTGATCTAAAGCCCTTCACGGCCATCAGAAACCCACTAACTTGTGCCAGAAACATATGCCAGACGTTATTTTACACTCTATCCCCCGACTGCGTCTTGCATCCGGCCATCCACTGGGACTGCCAACGGATCCCATGTGAAGAAAAAGTAAGACATATACAGTGTTAGGGTATTGTACTGAGAAAACTTTTCGCCTCCAATGACTTCAGGTCCCAAGAATCCATTCATGGCAATAAGTTTCCTCAATAAAACATCTTAACAGTGCCCAGGTCAGTATTGCATACCATCTCCTACTCAGGACCACCCCCGGCAAATCCCCCTGACCAAGACAGATCAACTGGGACGGCCACTGGGACTCTTGTCTGATCGGGCTGACCATGACAGGTGATCAGAGAGGCAAGATCATCGTAGTGGGACGCCACTGGTAAGATGGGATCACAGTGATGAAAGATTACACAAGGCCTCGCTTGCCCACTACATCTCTCAAAGACAAACAACAGTCATGTGAGCAAATCCTCGCTCACACACTGAAGGTGTTGGTCGAAGAGGAAGACTTGTACGCGATTTTATTATTATTAATCAGGAAGAAGTGAAAACTTGTGTGTTTTGTGCTTTCGCATGGATATACAATTAGGTTGAAGTCCTGGCTGCTCTCGTGGGTTGAGGTCCTGGCTGCTCTTGTGGGTTGAGGTCCTGGCTGCCCTCGTGGGTTGAGGTCCTAGCTGTCTGCAGGAGGCGTGGTCAGGAGCTATTTATTAAGCTCCACAAACACAGCTCTGAGTAAACACTGCTGCACATCATCTTCACAGTGATACTAAACAGATTTCAAGTCATCCCTCGAGACGGTGTTAGGAAGTTCCTTCTTTGAACGGCAGACGGAGTGGGAGGTATCCCTGTCGTCCTTGAGGGAGGATTATGCCTCGAGTTGAGAGGTGAGGAAGTGACTCCCGAAGCCTTATCCAGGAGAGGCAAGGTATTATGTCGACTTAGGTTGGCGTGTACAAGGGTGGACATTAAACACGTACAAGGTATCGTGACCATCTGTGCTGTACCAGGTCGTGCTGCCTCGTCGCAGCAGCTCCTGTTGTTGCTCTATAAACGTCCCTCAACAGATGTCGCTACTGCATTTTGTTTAGGGCCGTGACCGACACGAGGAGTTGATCGTTGTAGAAGCTCACTTCTTTACAAGACTAATTCTGGGCATTTTGACAAAAAATAAAGCTTCGTGAGCTCTTGTGGTCTTGCACTCTTTACAGGTTCTCTTACTTAAACTTTCCTTTACAGTAATTACCTCTTTTGTTTCATTTTCTCTCTTTACGGCTGTGTTACTGGTTCCAGTACTACTTAAAATTCAGCATTTAATGATACATTTTTTCTGTAGATAAATGGTTCAGACAACTGACAAGTTGATAAATTAGACACATGTACAACACTCGGGAATCTTTGTCGAGGAAACGTTTCGCCACACAGCGGCTTCATCAGTCCATACAAAGGAGAATGGTGAAGAACAGGAGGAATCTGAGGTAATCAGTCCCTCAGCCTTGAGTCGATTTTTTCTATTTTTTCCTACTGATCGCTTAATGATGTTACAGTATTTTTATATGTAGTAAAAGACACTTTATGCAAAGTTCAGGATATTAAAGGAAACGAGTGGCTCTTCAGTATTTTTATAAAGCATTGTAATATTCATAGTTTCTGGAGTAGTTACACATTTTCTTCATCCGAACCCTCACCTGGTCAGACACGTCAAGAAATTGGAGAAAGTGTCAAGGTTTGCAACAAGACTAGTCCCGGAGGTAACGGGTACGTTCTATGAGGAGAGGTTAAGGGAACCAAACCTGACGACACTGGAGGATAGGACGACTAGGGGGGTATTATGATGATAACGTACAAAATACTTTGAAGAACTGACAGGGTGAACAGGGACAATATGTTTCAGAGATGGGAAAAAGGAACAAGAGGGTACAGCTGTTAGTTGAAAACTTACACTAGTCATAGGGATGTTAGGAAGTAATTCTCCAAGTGGTACAGACGGAATCAACACATTGAAATTCAAAACTCTAATTCAATATCCCCTTTCTATCTATTGTCCCACTTAAACTACTTGATCTATTCTCTACTACCACTACAACAATTACTTCCACTACCATTACTTCTTTGTCTTCCTCTCTTGGTCCCATCCCTCTCCCCCTCGCTTATATATACTAGCTCCCTCACTCTTTTTTTATTTATGTGACTTTGTAATTGATCCAAGTCAGAGCGAAACGTCTATATGCGAGATGTATATTGTTCCAGCCACGGTATTATTCCTTTTTGTTCATGTGCTGTACAAAGATAATATAGTTCACATGTAATGAACAAACATAGTTAAAAAAGAAAGTCACTAGCAAGCAAATGCTCTTGTAGCTGGAAGTGGACCTAGCAGCGATCAGCGTAGAGGCCGGGCTAGGAGCTGTGACTCGACCCCTGCAACCACATACACCTGAGTACACACAGGTAAGTACACGTACATCAGCACACTGTCTGCCCTCAAGTACAGTGTTGTGTCTAAAATTGGGAATTATTTTTCCAATAATGAATTAACTTCACGTTCCACCCAAGAATATTTTTTTTGGAAGTTTGTCAGTATTAATACTGGGAATTAACGGAGTTAGTTCTATGCAAGGGAAAAAAATCTAAATACCTTTATGTTAACAGTTCATGCTGCTGAATATTAGAACAGCCAGGATTTCAGTCCTGGGGAGTTTAAGCCAGGATTTCAATCCTGGGGAGTTTAAACCAGGATTTCAATCCCAGCTTTATCAACTATCTTTCGCACAGTATGAGCATGTAGCAATGAGCGAGACATCGTTTTGTTACGGATTTGTTAGATTTTACGAGTGATTCACTGTGTGGCGACTCCACTATCTTCCTGAACTCTTGTTTCTTGAGCTCTACCCTCCATCACCTTTGATCAAACCTAATTATTCCCCCCCTACACACACACACACACACACACACACACACACACACACACACACACACACACACACACACACACACACCATTCCCCATGCGTTGTATGCGATTCAAAACGGGTTTAGCGCTTCCCCATGACAATCTCGGGTTACGAGACGAGGTCATTAACCCAGACGAAAACAATTTATCCAAATATTTTTCGTGCTAATAATTTTGGTCTCGCGTAACTTTATCTTCTGTAATTTTATGGCCTTGGATTTCATGGCCTGGGATTTCATGGCCTAGGATTTTATGGCCTAGGACTTTATGATCTAGGGCTTTATGGCATAAGACTTTATGGCCTAGGACTTTATGGTCTAGGACTTTATGGTCTAGGACTTTATGGTCTAGGACTTTATGGTCTAGGACTTTATGGTCTAGGACTTTATGGTCTAGGACTTTATGGTCTAGGACTTTATGGTCTAGGACTTTATGGTCTAGGACTTCATGGTCTGGGACTTTATGGTCTGGGACTTTTAGCCTCGCTTGAAATAAGGGGTAACAGCTGTGGGCCGTTAGGGAGGTAATATTTCTTTTGAGAATCGAGGTAACTGGTGATAAAATAAGGAATGAAGGGGCTGGAGAAAATCATACGTGAGAGGGAGAGAAGTTTTCTCAATATTGGTCCAGGATTTATAATGAAAGAGCACTCGGACGAGGCCTTCTAGGAGAGATCTTGGGAAAAAACAGGAATTGTTGCTTTTAGTAATTAATGTGTGTGTGTGTGTGTGTGTGTGTGTGTGTGTGTGTGTGTGTGTGTGTGTGTGTGTGTTTGAGCGCGCGCGCGTGCGTATGGCGGGAGGAGTATTTGAATCTGTGTGTGACTGATGCAGTGTGTGGCTGTGACTGATGCAGTGTGTAGCTGTGACTGATGCAGTGTGGGGCTGTGACTGATGGAGTGTGTGGCTGTGACTGATGCAGTGTGTGGCTGTGACTGATGCAGTGTGTGGCTGTGACTGATGCAGTGTGTGGCTGTGACTGATGCAGTGTGTGGCTGTGACTGATGCAGTGTGTGGCTGTGACTGATGCAGTGTGTGGCTGTGACTGATGCAGTGTGTGGCTGTGACTGATGCAGTGTGTGGCTGTGACTGATGCAGTGTGTGGCTGTGACTGATGCAGTGTGGGGCTGTGACTGATGCAGTGTGGGGCTGTGACTGATGCAGTGTGGGGCTGTGACTGATGCAGTGTGTGGCTGTGACTGAGGCAGTGTGCAGCTGTGGCTGAAGCAGTGTGTGGCTGTGACTGATGCAGTGTGTGGCTGTGACTGAGGCAGTGTGCAGCTGTGACTGATGCAGTGTGTGGCTGTGACTGATGCAGTGTGTAGCTGTGACTGATGCAGTGTGTAGTTGTGACTGATGCAGTGTGTCGCTGTGACTGAGGCAGTGTGCAGCTGTGACTGATGCAGTGTGTGGCTGTGACTGATGCAGTGTGTAGCTGTGACTGATGCAGTGTGTAGCTGTGACTGATGCAGTGTGCAACTGTGACTGAGGCAGTGTGCAGCTGTGGCTGAAGCAGTGTGTGGCTGTGACTGATGCAGTGTGTCGCTGTGACTGATGCAGTGTGTCGCTGTGACTGAGACAGTGTGCAGCTGTGACTGATGCAGTGTGTAGCTGTGACTGAGGCAGTGTGTAGCTGTGACTGAGGCAGTGTGTAGTTGTGACTGAGGCAGTGTGTAGCTGTGACTGAGGCAGTGTGTAGCTGTGACTGAGGCAGTGTGTAGCTGTGACTGATGCAATGTGTAGCTGTGACTGATGCAGTGTGCAGCTGTGACTGAGGCAGTGTGTAACTGTGACTGAGGCAGTGTGCAGTGACTGAGGCAGTGTGCAGCTGTGACTGATGCAGTGTGCAGCTGTGACTGATGCAGTGTGCAGCTGTGACTGATGCAGTGTGCAGCTGTGACTGATGCAGTGTGCAGCTGTGACTGAGGCAGTGTGCAGCTGTGGCTGAAGCAGTGTGTGGCTGTGACTGATGCAGTGTGTGGCTGTGACTGATGCAGTGTGTGGCTGTGACTGAGGCAGTGTGTAGCTGTGACTGAGGCAGTGTGTAGCCGTGACTGAGGCAGTGTGCAGCTGTGACTGATGCAGTGTGTAGCTGTGACTGAGGCAGTGTGTAGCCGTGACTGAGGCAGTGTGCAGCTGTGACTGATGCAGTGTGTAGCCGTGAATAAAGATCAGGTAAGAGTAGAAACGCCTGTGAATGTTAGTAAATCCGAGAGAATTTCACTGAATCTGTAAGAAATCTGTAAGAAATACGTAAGAAATCTGCGTGTAGGTGTGAAGAAATCAGCATATGGGTCATCAGAAATCCAACTTGAATAATTAAAAAGACAGACCTGAACGAGTCCCAGGACCTTCACAAGTCCGTGTTTATGAGATACGTCCGACTTAGCATACAAGAGGGAGCTGAGCTTAGTGACCAACCAACCCAAGTAAACTTAACATCCTTACAAACAGTTGCTGGGAAGCTTCAGGCTAAACCAGTAATTTGATAGCAGGACTGTGGGGGACTGACCACCTCAGATTTACTAACTCAGTAATTTGATAGTAAGACTGGGGGAACTGACCACCTCAGAATTACTAACCCAGTAATTAGAAAGTAGGACTGGGGGGGGGACTGGTCACCTCAGAATAACTAACCCATTAGTTTGATAGCAAGACTGGGGGGGGGACTGACCACTTCAGAATTACTAACCCACTAATTTGTTAGCAAGAAAGGGGGACTGACCACCTCAGAATTACTAACCCAGTAATTAGAAAGTAGGACTGGGGGGGACTGGTCACCTCAGAATTACTAACCCAGTAGTTTGATAGCAAGACTAGGGGGGACTGACCACTTCAGAATTACTAACTCAGTAATTTGTTAGCAAGAAAGGGGGACTGACCACCTCAGAATTACTAACCCAATAATTTGATAGCAACACCGGGGGACTGGCTATCTCAAAACTACTTCAAAGCTGAGGGACTGATCACCTCGTGCTGAATTAATATTAAAATCACCTGCACCATTTGTGGCAAATTATTTCAAAAATTTATGTGACAAATTCCCTCAAAATTTTGCCTCTGCTGTGGCCAATTCTACATAAATTTTCAGACTGGAGGAGAGGAACTGGTACAGCGACACTACCAATGCAGCCTTCCGTCTGCTGCAGGTAATTGAGGAAGTCTGCCTTGGATCTGCGGGAAGGAGGCGAAAGCCTTGATATATTGGGAAAATCTGCAGGAAATCACGTTCGATGTGGCTGACGGTGGTGTTGTTGTCGTAGTGGTGTTGGTGTCGTGGTGTTGGTGTCGTAGTGATGTTGTCGTAGTGTTGTGGTGGCGGTGTTGTCGTAGTGGTGGCGGTGTTTTCGTAGTGGTGGTGTTGTCGTAGTGGTGGTGTTGTCGTAGTGGTGGTGGTGTTGTCGTAGTGGTGGTGGTGTTGTCGTAGTGGTGGTGGTGTTGTCGTAGTGGTGGTGGTGTTGTCGTAGTGGTGGTGGTGTTGTCGTAGTGGTGGTGTTGTCGTAGTGGTGGTGGTGTCGTAGTGTTGTTGTCGTAGTGGTGTTGGTGTCGTAGTGTTGTTGTCGTAGTGGTGTTGGTGTCGTAGTGTTGTTGTCGTAGTGGTGTTGTCGTAGTGTTGTGGTGGCGGTGTTGTCGTAGTGGTGGCGGTGTTGTCGTAGTGGTGGTGGTGTTGTCGTAGTGGTGTTGGTGTCGTGGTGTTGGTGTCGTAGTGTTGTTGTCGTAGTGGTGTTGTCGTAGTGTTGTGGTGGCGGTGTTGTCGTAGTGGTGGCGGTGTTGTCGTAGTGGTGGTGGTGTTGTCGTAGTGGTGGTGGTGTTGCCGTAGTGGTGGTGGTGTTGCCGTAGTGGTGGTGTTGTCGTAGTGGTGGTGTTGTCGTAGTGGTGGTGGTGTTGTCGTAGTGGTGGTGGTGTTGTCGTAGTGGTGGTGGTGTTGTCGTAGTCGTGGTGGTGTTGTCGTAGTGGTGGTGGTGTTGTCGTAGTGGTGGTGGTGTTGTCGTAGTGGTGGTGGTGTTGTCGTAGTGGTGGTGGTGTTGTCGTAGTGGTGTTTTTGTCGTAGTTGAATTAGACACATGTGCAACTCTTGGGTATCTTTACTGAGGAAACGTTTCGCCACACAGTGGCTTCATCAGTCCATACAAAGGAGAAACTTGAAGAACAGGATGAGAATGAGGTAATCAGTCCCTCAGCCTTGAGTCGATGTGGTCAGTCAATCAATCTTGAATAGAATGCGGCATAAGAGCGGAGAAGCAGCTTATAAACCGTAGACAGGTGAGGGGCAGCAGTCTTACGTGGTGTCGCATTTGTCCAGTGTGGAAGTAGGTCGTGCCCAAGGGTTAGGCAAGTGAAGAATTCGCATTGGACAAATGCGACACCACCTACGACTGCTGCCCCTCACCTGTCTACGGTTTATAAGCTGCTTCTCCGCTCATATGCCGTATTCTATTCAAGATTGATGGACTGACCACATCGACTCAAGGCTGAGGGACTGATTGCCTCATTCTCATCCTGTTCAAGTTTCTCCTTTGTATGGACTGATAAAGCCACTGTGTGGCGAAACGTTTCCTCAATAAAGATACCCAAGAGTTGCACATGTGTCTAATTCAACAACATGTCGGTTCTCTGAACCATTCATCTACAATGGTGTCGTAATGTTGGTGGAGTCGTAGTGTTGGTGGTGTCGCAGTGGTGTTGTTGTCGTAGTAGTGTTGTTGTCGTAGTGGTGTTGTTGTCGTAGTGGCATTGTTAAAATCTCTAGTTGGTCGATGCATGCAGGGGATGAGATGAAAATCTGTAAGCTTCCTGACTGAAAGCTGGCTGCCTTGGATAAAAAAAAAAAAAAAAAGTCTAGCTTGAACTGGGCGCCAAGGTATTGGACCAGTGTGGTACGGATGGTAAAGCACTGCGTACCTTGGAAATATAAACACATTTATTTCCACTGCGTACCTTGTTCCAAGGTTCGAGTCTCCTTCGGCTGCTCTTGCTAATTCCTTGTATATATATATATATATATATATATATATATATATATATATATATATATATATATATATATATATATATATATATATATACATTGTGTGTGTGTGTGTGTGTGTGTGTGTGTGTGTGTGTGTGTGTGTGTGTGTTGTGTGTTGTGTTGTGTGTGTGTGTGTTGTGTGTGTGTTGTGTGTGTGTTGTGTGTGTGTTGTGTGTGTTGTGTGTGTGTTGTGTGTGTGTGTTGTGTGTGTGTTGTGTGTGTGTGTGTTGTGTGTGTGTGTGTTGTGTGTGTGTGTGTTGTGTGTGTGTGTGTGTTGTGTGTGTGTGTTGTGTGTGTGTTGTGTGTGTGTGTGTTGTGTGTGTGTTGTGTGTGTGTTGTGTGTGTGTTGTGTGTGTGTTGTGTGTGTTGTGTGTGTGTGTGTTGTGTGTGTGTGTGTGTGTGTGTGTGTTGTGTGTGTTGGTTGTGTGTGTGTGTTGTGTGTGTGTGTTGTGTGTGTTTTTTGTGTGTGTGTGTTGTGTGTGTGTGGTGTGTGTGTGTTGTGTATGTGTGTGTGTGTTGTGTATGTGTGTTGTGTATGTGTATGTGTGTTGTGTATGTGTGTGTGTGTGTTGTGTATGTGTGTTGTGTATGTACTCACCTAGTTGTACTCACCTAGTTGAGGTTGCGGGGGTCGAGTCCGAGCTCCTGGCCCCGCCTCTTCACTGATCGCTACTAGGTCACTCTCCCTGAGCCGTGAGCTTTATCATACCTCTGCTTAAAGCTATGTATGGATCCTGCCTCCACTACATCGCTTCCCAAACTATTCCACTTACTGACTACTCTGTGGCTGAAGAAATACTTCCTAACATCCCTGTGATTCATCTGTGTCTTTAGCTTCCAACTGTGTCCCCTTGTTACTGTGTCCAATCTCTGGAACATCCTGTCTTTGTCCACCTTGTCAATTCCTCTCAGTATTTTGTATGTTGTTATCATGTCCCCCCTATCTCTCCTGTCCTCCAGTGTCGTCAGGTTGATTTCCCTTAACCTCTCCTCGTAGGACATACCTCTTAGCTCTGGGACTAGTCTTGTTGCAAACCTTTGCACTTTCTCTAGTTTCTTTACGTGCTTGGCTAGGTGTGGGTTCCAAACTGGTGCCGCATACTCCAATATGGGCCTAACGTATACGGTGTACAGGGTCCTGAACGATTCCTTATTAAGATGTCGGAATGCTGTTCTGAGGTTTGCTAGGCGCCCATATGCTGCAGCAGTTATTTGGTTGATGTGCGCTTCAGGAGATGTGCCTGGTGTTATACTCACCCCAAGATCTTTTTCCTTGAGTGAGGTTTGTAGTCTCTGACCCCCTAGACTGTACTCCGTCTGCGGCCTTCTTTGCCCTTCCCCAATCTTCATGACTTTGCACTTGGTGGGATTGAACTCCAGGAGCCAATTGCTGGACCAGTTCTGCAGCCTGTCCAGATCCCTTTGTAGTTCTGCCTGGTCTTCGATCGAGTGTATTCTTCTCATCAACTTCACGTCATCTGCAAACAGGGACACCTCAGAGTCTATTCCTTCCGTCATGTCGTTCACAAATACCAGAAACAGCACTGGTCCTAGGACTGACCCCTGCGGGACCCCGCTGGTCACAGGTGCCCACTCTGACACCTCGCCACGTACCATGACTCGCTGCTGTCTTCCTGACAAGTATTCCCTGATCCATTGTAGTGCCTTCCCTGTTATCCCTGCTTGGTCCTCCAGTTTTTGCACCAATCTCTTGTGTGGAACTGTGTCAAACGCCTTCTTGCAGTCCAAGAAAATGCAATCCACCCACCCCTCTCTCTCTTGTCTTACTGCTGTCACCATGTCATAGAACTCCAGTAGGTTTGTGACACAGGATTTCCCGTCCCTGAAACCATGCTGGCTGCTGTTGATGAGATCATTCCTTTCTAGGTGTTCCACCACTCTTCTCCTGATAATCTTCTCCATGATTTTGCATACTATACATGTCAGTGACACTGGTCTGTAGTTTAATGCTTCATGTCTGTCTCCTTTTTTAAAGATTGGGACTACATTTGCTGTCTTCCATGCCTCAGGCAATCTCCCTGTTTCGATAGATGTATTCAATATTGTTGTTAGGGGTACACATAGCGCCTCTGCTCCCTCTCTCAATACCCATGGGGAGATGTTATCTGGCCCCATTGCCTTTGAGGTATCTAGCTCACTCAGAAGCCTCTTCACTTCTTCCTCGGTTGTGTGCACTGTGTCCAGCACTTGGTGGTGTGCCCCACCTCTCCGTCTTTCTGGAGTCCCTTCTGTCTCCTCTGTGAACACTTCTTTGAATCTCTTGTTGAGTTCTTCACATACTTCCCGGTCATTTCCTGTTGTCTCTCCTCCTTCCTTCCTTAGCCTGATTACCTGGTCCTTGACTGTTGTTTTCCTCCTGATGTGGCTGTACAACAGTTTCGGGTCAGATTTGGCTTTCGCTGCTATGTCATTTTCATATTGTCTTTGGGCCTCCCTTCTTATCTGTGCATATTCATTTCTGGCTCTACGACTGTTCTCCTTATTCTCCTGGGTCCTTTGCCTTCTATATTTCTTCCATTCCCTAGCACACTTGGTTTTTGCCTCCCTGCACCTTTGGGTAAACCATGGGCTCATCCTGGCTTTTTCATTACTCCTGTTACCCTTGGGTACAAACCTCTCCTCAGCCTCCTTGCATTTTATTGCTACATATTCCATCATCTCATTAACTGGCTTCCCTGCCAGTTCTCTGTCCCACTGAACCCCGTTCAGGTAGTTCCTCATTCCTGTGTAGTCCCCTTTCTTGTAGTTTGGCTTCATTCGTCCTGGCCTTCCTGCTTCTCCCTCCACTTGTAGCTCTACTGTGTATTCGAAGCTTACAACCACATGGTCACTGGCCCCAAGGGGTCTTTCATATGTGATGTCCTCGATATCTGCACTACTGAAGGTGAATACTAAGTCCAGCCTTGCTGGTTCATCCTCTCCTCTCTCTCTTGTAGTGTCCCTTACGTGTTGGTACATGAAGTTCTCCAGTACCACCTCCATCATCTTAGCCCTCCAAGTATCTTGGCCCCCATGTGGGTCCAAGTTCTCCCAATCTATCTCCTTGTGGTTAAAGTCACCCATGATCAGGAGCTTTGCCCTGCATGCATGAGCTCTTCTGGCCACTCTAGCCAGTGTGTCAACCATCGCTCTATTGCTCTCGTCGTACTCTCGCCTTGGCCTCCTGCTGTTCTGTGGTGGGTTATACATCACTGCTATTACCACCTTGGGACCTCCAGAGTGAAGTGTTCCCACTATGTAATCACTTTCTTCTCCGCTATCTCCTCTCTCCAGCTCATCAAAATTCCAGCGATTTTTGATCAGCAACGCCACTCCTCCACCCCCCCTGTTCCCTCTGTCTTTCCTCAGGATTTGGTATCCCGTTGGAAAGATGGCATCTGTTATCATACCTGTAAGCTTGGTTTCTGTGAGAGCTATGATGTCCGGTGATGCTTCTTTGACTCTTTCTTGCCACTCCTCCCACTTATTTGTTATTCCATCAGCGTTTGTGTACCATACCTTCAGTTTCCTTTCCAACACTGTGGTTTGGGGGGCCTGTGAGGGTGGGAGACCTGGTGGCACACTGTGGGATTCTATAGCTTGGTGTTGGGTGGAGGCTGTGGGTATGGATTGTAGGGTGTGTTGGGATGGTGTGATAGGTTGTATGGTTCTGAGAGTAGTTGTGTGTGTGCTTGCCCTTGCTGTTCTGTCCTGCTCTGACTGACCTCTGCTGGTTCCCTCCTTGTCTCTTTTCCTAGCTCCTTTCGCTTTTTTGTCCTCTCCCTCAGCTGCTGTCGTTCTGATTTTGTTCTGTCTCTGTCTAGGAACACCCTCTTGTACTCTTCCGAGTATTTCAATCGTGGTTTCTCTTGGAGGATCCTGTTCCGCACTGTTTCCGTCCTGAGAATCAGCTTGATTGGTCGGTTTCTCTCCTTCGAGTACCCCCCTATTCTCTGAAAATTTACAATCTCGTCCCTCTCTTCACCTATTTCTGTGATGATTTTCTCAATCTCCTTCCTTTCTTCCTGCTTCCTTTCAGTGTGTGTCCTTTCCTCTCTCTCCTGAAGCCCATGGATAAACACTGATTTTGCCCTTTCTTCCTCGCATTGCCTCACCCTCTGTGACTCTGGATCCCGCCTGTATGTGGTCAGTTTCTCCCTTGATTTTTCCAGTGGCTCTTGATAGCCTTGTTGTGCCTCAGCATTCGACCTATCACCCTCTCCATCTGCAACCAGTTGATCTTCCCTTTCACTCCTTGGTCCTCCTTGGCAGATTGATGTGACCTTAGCATAATTCATAATTCCTTCCTTCCTGTTCAGCCTCGCAGCTTCATATGCTGTGTCTTCTCTGGTCACTGCCCCTGTAACTCGCTCCAGCCTATTTATCTCAACTTCTAGGACCCTTATCTTGGCTACTGCAGTTTCGACTTGTGCCTCCCAATTCTTTGTCTCCTTCTCCAACCACCTTTCCAATTTCACAGAGAGCTCTTTCTCCATTTTTTCAGAAAGCTCTCCTAATTTTCTGTGTGTGTGTGTGTGTGTGTGTGTGTGTGTGTGTGTGTGTGTGTGTGTGTGTGTGTGTGTGTGTGTGTGTGTGTGTGTGTGTGTGTGTGTGTGTGTGCGCGCGCGCGCTCACCTAGTTGTACTCGCCTAGCTGAGGTTGCAGGGGTCGAGTCCGAGCTCCCGGCCCCGCCTCTTCACTGGTCGCTACTAGGTCACTCTCCCTGAGCCGTGAGCTTTATCATACCTCTGCTTAAAGCTATGTATGGGTCCTGCCTCCACTACATCGCTTCCCAAACTATTCCACTTACTGACTACTCGGTGGCTGAAGAAATACTTCTTAACATCCCTGTGATTCATCTGTGTCTTCAACTTCCAACTGTGTCCCCTTGTTACTGTGTCCAATCTCTGGAACATCCTGTCTCTGCCCACCTTGACTATTCCACGCAGTATTTTCTATGTCGTTATCATGTCTCCCCTGACCCTCCTGTCCTCCAGTGTTGTCAGACCGATTTCCCTTAACCTTCCTTCATAGGACATTCCCCTTAGCTCTGGAGCTAGCCTTGTTGCAAACCTTTGCACTTTCTCTAATTTCTTGACGTGTTTGACCAGATGTGGGTTCCAAACTGGTGCTGCGTACTCCAGTATGGACCTGACGTGCACAGTGCATAAAGTCTTGAACGATTCCTTACTGAGGTACCGGAACGCTATTCTCAGGTTTGCCAAGCGCCCATATGCCGCAGCAGTTATCTGGTTAATGTGTGCTTCTGGCGATGTACTCGGTATTATACTCACTCCTAGGTCTTTCTCCTTGAGTGAGGTTTGCAGCCTTTGGCCACCTAGCCTATACTCTGTCTGCGGTCTTCTTTGCCCTCCTCTGATCTTCCTGACTTTGCATTTGGCGGGGTTAAATTCTAGGAGCCAGTTTCTGGACCACACATCCAGCCTGTCCAGGTATTTCTGTAGACTTGTCTGGTCCGCGTCTGATTTAATTCTCCTCATTAACTTCACGTACGTACGTGTGTGTGTGTGTGTGTGTGTGTGTGCGTGTGTGTGTGTGTGTGTGTGTGTACTCACCTAGTTGAGGTTGCAGGGGTCGGGTCCGAGCTCCTGGCCCCGCCGCTTCACTGGTCGCTACTATGTCACTCTCCCTGAACCGGAAGCTTTATCATACCTCTGCTTAAAGCTATGTATGGATACTGCCTCCACTACATCGCTTCCCAAACTATTCCTCTAACTGACTACTCTGCGGCTGAAGAAATACTTCCTAACTTCCCTGTCATTTATCTGTCTTCAACTTCTGTGTCCCCTTGTTACTGTGTCCAATCTCTGTAACATCCTGTCTTTGTCCACCTTGTCAATTCCTCTCAGTATTTTGTATGTCGTTATGTCCCTCCTATCTCTCCTGTCCTCCAGTGTCGTCAGGTTGATTTCCCTTAACCTCTCCTCGTAGGACATACCTCTTAGCTCTGGGACTAGTCTTGTTGCAAACCTTTGCACTTTCTCTAGTTTCTTTACGTGCTTGGCTAGGTGTGGGTTCCAAACTGGTGCCGCATACTCCGATATGGGCCTAACGTACACGGTGTACAGGGTCCTGAACGATTCCTTATTAAGGTGTCGGAATGCTGTTCTGAGGTTTGCTAGGCGCCCATATGCTGCAGCCGTTATTTGGTTGATGTGCGCTTCAGGAGATGTGCTTGGTGTTATACTCACCCCAATATCTTTTTCCTTGAGTGAGGTTTGTAGTATCTGGCCCCCTAGACTGTACTCCGTCTGCGGTCTTCTTTGCCCTTCCCCAATCTTCATGACTTTGCACTTGGTGGGATTGAACTCCAGGAGCCAATTGCTGGACCAGGTCTGCAGCCTGTCCAGATCCCTTTGTAGTTCTGCCTGGTCTTCGATCGAGTGAATTCTTGTGTGTGTGTGTGTGTGTGTGTGTGTGTGTGTGTGTGTGTGTGTGTGTGTGTGTGTGTGTGTGTCTATACTCGCCTAATTGTACTCACCTAATTGTGGTTGCAGGGGTCGAGACTCTGCTCCTGGCCCCGCCTCTTCACTGATCGCTACTAGGTCCTCTCCCTCTCTGCTTTCTGTGCTTTGTCATACCTCTTCTTAAAACTATGTATGGTTCCTGCCTCCACTACTTCAATTGCTAGGCTATTCCACTTCCTGACGACTCTGAAGAAATACTTCCTAACGTCCCTGTGACTCGTCTGAGTCTTCAGCTTCCAGTTGTGACCCCTTGTCCCTGTGTCCCCTCTCTGAAACATCCTATCTCTGTCCACCTTGTCTATTCCCCGCAGTATCTTGTATGTCGTTAGCATGTCTCCCCTGGCCCTTCTGTCCTCCAGTGTCGTCAGTCCGATTTCCCTCTACCTTTCCTCGTACGACATTCCCCTGAGCTCTGGGACTAGCCTTGTTGCAAACCTTTGTACTTTCTCTAACTTCTTGACGTGCTTGACCAGGTGTGGATTCCAGACTGGTGCTGCATACTCCAGTATGGGCCTAACATACACAGTGTACAGTGTCTTGAACGATTCCTTATTAAGGTATCGGAACGCTATTCTCAGGTTTGCCAGGCACCCGTATGCTGCAACATTTATTTGATTGATGTGTGCCTCCGGTGACGTGCTCGGTGTTATGGTCACCCCAAGGTCTTTCTCCCTGAGTGAGATCTGTAGTCTTTGTCCACCTAGCCTATACTCTGTCTGCGGTCTTCTTTGCCCCTCCCCAATCTTCATGACTTTGCATTTGGCAGGGTTGAATTCGAGAAGCCCGTTTCTGGACCACATGTCCAGCCTGTCCAGGTCTCTTTGCAGTCCTGCCTCATCCTCATCCGATTTAATTCTTCTCATCAGCTTCACATCATCTGCGAATAAGAACACTTCAGAGTCTATTCCTTCCATCATGTCGTTTGCATAAATACAAAATAGCACTGGTCCTAGAACTGGCCCCTGTGGGACCCCGCTCGTCACAGGCGCCCACTGTGATACCTCTTCACGTACCATGACTCGTTGTTGCCTCCCTGTCAGGTATTTCCTGATCCATTGCAGTGCCCTCCCTGTTATATGCGCCTGATTCTCCAGCTTCTGCACTAATCTCTTGTCGGGAAGTGTGTCAAAGGCCTTCCTGCAGTCTAGGAAAATGCAATCAACCCACCCCTCTCTCTCGTGTCTTACTTCTGTTACCTTGTCATAAAACTCCAGAAGGTTTGTGACACAGGATTTGCCTTCCAGGAACCCATGCCGGTTTTCATTTATAATATTGTTCTGTTCCAGGTGTTCCACCACTCTCCTCCTGACAATCTTCTCCATGACTCTGCACACAATACACGTCAGAGACAGGTCTGTAGTTTCATGCCTCATTTCTGTTTCCTTTCTTAAACATGGGGACTACATTTGCTGTCTTCCATTTCTCAGGTAGTTGCCCAGTTTCAAGGGATGTGTTGAAGATTGTGGTTAGGGGCACGCACAACATCTCTGCTCCTTCTCTAAGGACCCACAGGGAGATGTTGTCCGGTCCCATCGCCTTTGAGGTATCAAGGTCACTTTGCAGTTTCTGCACCTCCTCCTCGGTTGTTCGTATGTCATCCAACACTTGTTGGTATATTCCCTTTTGATGTTCCCTTCTGTGCTGTCTTCCTGTCTCTACTGTAAAAACTTCCTTAAATCTCCTGTTTAGCTCCTCACGTACCTCCTGATCATTTCTTGTGAGTTCTCCACCTTCTGTCCTCAGTCTGATCACCTGGTCTTTGACTGTTGTCTTCCTCCTGATGTGGCTATACAACAGTTTCGGGTCAGTCTTGATTTTCGATGCTATGTTATTTTCATACTGTCGCTGGGCCTCCCTCCTTACCTGTGCATACTCGTTCCTGGCTCTGCGACTGATCTCCCTATTTTCATGTGTTCTCTGCCTTCTGTACTTTTTCCATTCTCTATTGCACTTTGTTTTTGCCTCCTTACACCGTCGGGTAAACCAGGGGCTCGTTCTGGTCTTCCCATTGTTTCTGTTGCCCTTGGGAATAAACCTTTCCACTGCCTCCTTGCATTTTGTTGTTACATATTCCATCATTTCATTTACTGGCTTTCCTGCCAGTTCTCTGTCCCACGGAACCTCCTGCAGGAAGTTCCTCAGCCCTATGTAGTCCCCTCTTTTATAGTTTGGCTTTTCCCATTCAACTCCTGTTACTCTCTCCACTTGCAACTCTACTATGTATTCAAAGCACAGAACCACGTGGTCACTAGCTCCTAGGGGACTCTCATATGTGATGTCCTCAATGTCTGAACTGCCCAGGGTGAACACAAGGTCCAATCTTGCTGGTTCATCCTCCCCTCTCACTCTGGTAGTGTCCTTAACATGTTGGTGCATGAGGTTTTCCAGCACCACATCCAACATCTTGGCTCTCCATGTTTTGGGACCCCCATGTGGCTCCAGGTTTTCCAGTCAATCTCCCTGTGGTTGAAATCCCCCATAACCAGCAACTTTGCTCTGCTGGAGTGAGCTCTTCTTGCCATCTCAGCAAGTGTGTCCACCATTGCTCTGTTGCTCTCTTCATATTCCTCTCTTGGCCTCCTGGAGTTCTGTGGTGGATTATACATCACTGCAATGACCACCTTGTTCTCCCCAGACTGAAGTGTATCTACTATGTAGTCTCCTGGTGCGTGTGCTCGTCTATGCCTCCCATTTTCTCGAATTTCCATCGTTTTTGAGCAGAGCAACCCCTCCTCCCCCTCTGCCCATTCTATCTTTCCTCATGATCTGGTATCTGGTGGGAAGATTGCACCTGTACTCACCTATTTGTGGTTGCAGGGGTCGAGTCCTAGCTCCTGGCCCTGCCTCTTCACCGGTTGCTACTAGGCCCTCTCTCTCCCCGCTCCATGAGCTTTATCAAACCTCGTCTTAAAACTGTGTATGGTTCCTGCCTCCACTACGTCATTTTCTAGGCTATTCCACTGCCTTACAACTCTATGACTGAAGAAATACTTCCTACTATCTCTCTGACTCATTTGTGTCTTCAACTTCCAATTGTGGCCTCTTGTTTCTGTGTCCCCTCCCTGGAACATCCTGTCCTTGTCCACCTTGTCTATTCCACGCAGTATTTTATATGTCGTTATCATGTCTCCCCTGACCCTCCTGTCCTCCAGTGTCGTCAGGCCGATTTCCCTTAATCTTTCTTCATAGGACATTCCCCTTAGCTCTGGAACTAACCTTGTTGCAAACCTTTGTACTTTCTCTAGTTTCTTGACGTGCTTTATCAAGTGCGGGTTCCAAACAGGTGCTGCATACTCCAGTATGGGCCTGACATACACGGTGTACAGTGTCTTGAATGATTCCTTACTAAGGTATCGGAACGCTATCCGTAGGTTTGCCAGACGCCCGTATGCTGCAGCAGTTATCTGATTGATGTGTGCCTCAGGAGATGTGCTCGGTGTTTTATTCACCCCCAGATCTTTTCCCTTGAGTGAGGTTTGCAGTCTTTGGCCATCTAGACTATATTGTGTCTGCGGTCTTCTTTGCCCTTCCCCAATCTTCATGACTTTGCATTTGGCAGGGTTAAACTCTAGGAGTCAGTTGCTGGACCAGGCTTGCAGCCTGTCCAGATCCCTTTGTAGTCCTGCCTGATCCTCGTCCAATTGAATTCTCCTCATTTGCTTCACATCATCTGCAGACAGAGACACTTTTGAGTCTATCCCTTCCCTCATGTCATTCACATATACCAGAAACAGCACCGGTCCTAAGACTGACCCCTGTGGAACCCTGCTCATCATGGGCGCCCACTCTGACACTTCGTCACGTACCATGACTCGTTGTTGCCTCCCTGTCAGGTATTCTCTGATCCATTGCAGTGCCTTTCCTGTTATGTGTGCCTGATCCTCTAGCTTTTGCAGTAAACTCTTGTGAGGAACTGTGTTGAAGGCCTTCTTGCAGTCCAAAAAAATGCAGTCGATCTGCCCCTCTCTCTCTTGTCTTACTTCTGTCATCTTGTCATAAAACTCCAGTAGGTTTGTGACACAGAATTTTCCTTCCCTGAAACCGTGCTGGTTGTCGATTATACATTTGTTTCTTTCCAGGCGCTCCACCACTCTCCTCCTGATGATCTTCTCCATGACTTTGCATATTATACACGTTAGTGACACAGGTCTATAGTTTAGTGCCTCTTTTCTGTCTCCTTTTTTGAAAATGGGAACTACATTTGCCGTCTTCCATACCTCAGGTAGTTGCCCAGTTTCCAGGGATGTGTTGAAGATTGTGGTAAGTGGCACACACAACATATCTGCTCCCTCTCTAAGGACCCACGGAGAGATGTTGTCCGGTCCCATTGCCTTTGAGGTATCGATGTCCCTTAGCAGTTTCTTCACCTCCTCCTCACCTGTATGTATGTCGTCCAACACTTGTTGGTGTATTCCTTGTTGGTGTCCCCATCTGGTCTGTCCTCCCAGAGTCCTTCCTGTCTCTACTGTAAATACTTCCTTAAATCTCGTGTTGAGCTCCTCACATACCTCTTAATCGTTTCTTGTGAGTTCTCCACCTTCTTTCCTCAGCCTTATCACCTGGTCCTTGACTGTTGTCTTCCTCCTAATGTGGCTATACAGCAGTTTCGGGTCAGATTTGACTTTCGATGCTATGTCGTTTTCATACTGTCGCTGGGCCTCCCTCCTTATCTGCGCATACTCGTTTCTGGCTCTTCTACTAATCTCCTTGTTTTCCTGGGTCCTATGCCTCCTGTACCTTTTCCATTCTCTGTTGCACTTAGTTTTTGCCTCCCTACACCTTCGGGTAAACCAAGGACTCATTTTGGTCTTCCTATTATTTCTGTTTCCCTTGGGAACAAAACTTTCCTCTGCCTCCTTGCACTTTGTTGCCACATATTCCATCATCTCGTTTACTGATTTTCCTACCATTTCTCTGTCCCACTGAACCTCCTGCAGGAAGTTTCTCATACCTGTGTAGTCCCCCCTTTTATAGTTTGGCCTGTCCCCTTCAGTTCCTGTTACCTTCTCCACTTGTAACTCTACTATATAGTCAAAACTCAGAACCACATGATCGCTAGCTCCAAGGGGCCTCTCGTAAGTGATGTCCTCAATGTCTGAACTGCTCAGGGTGAACACAAGATCCAGTCTTGCTGGCTCATCCTCCCCTCTCTCTCTGGTTGTGTCCCTGACATGTTGATGCATGAGGTTTTCAAGTACCACATCCATCATCTTGGCTCTCCATGTTTCGGGACCCCCATGTGGCTCCAGGTTTTCCCAGTCGATCTCCCTGTGGTTGAAATCGCCCATTACCAGTAACTTTGCTCTGCTCGAGTGAGCTATTCTTGCCACCTCAGCCAGTGTGTCCACCATCACCCTGTTGTTTTCTTCGTACTCCTCTCTTGGCCTCCTGCAGTTCTGTGGTGGGTTATACATCACTCCAATGACTACTTTATGTTCTCCGGACTGAATTGTACCTACAATGTAGTCTCTTTCTGCAATCATGTCCATGCCTTCCATTTCCTCAAATCCCCATTGGTGTTTTATGAGCAGTGCAACCCCTCCTCCCCCTCTACTCCTTCTATCTTTCCTCAGGATCTGATATCCTGTTGGGAAGATTGTGTCTGTTATTGTCTCAGCGAGTTTTGTTTCTGTGACTGCTATGATGTCTGGGGATTTTTCACTGATTCTTTCATTCCACTCCTCATGTTTATTCGTTATTCCATCCGCGTTTGTGTACCAAACCTTTAGTTTCTTTTCTATCATTGTGGTCATGCAAGTATATTGGGGTTGGGGGAGCGAGAGCCTTGGTGGGGGCCTATATGGGGCTGTGGTGTAGGTGGGGTTTGTGTTGATGGGGGTGGGGTCAGAATGCCCATAAGGGACAGCTGTTGGGGTGAGGTTTGTGATATGGGGGTTGGTGGCAGAGGGAGCAGTGAGTGGGTTGTAGTATAATTTGCTCAGTTGCGTTGGGAATGTCGCGGGTGGAGTCTTTTGGTGGGAGATTCTGTGGGGTGTGTTTGCCCTTCCTCCTGTGTCTGGGTCCTGCTCATTTTCATTGCTTCTCGTTCCTCCTTGCGTCTCTGTACCCTCTCTTTCAGTGTAGTCCTTTCTTCTTGTGTTCTGTCGCGGTCGAGGTATACTCTCTGGTACCCCTCTTT